>NC_059208.1:30259057-30334057 GCF_020615455.1 Coregonus clupeaformis | reverse complement strand
ACACACACACACATCTCCTCAGACACACACACACACACACATCTCCTCAGACACACACACACATCTCCTCACACACACACATCTCCTCAGACACACACACACACACACACACATCTCCTCAGACACAGACACATCTCCTCAGACACACACACACACACACACACATCTCCTCAGACACACACATCTCCTCAGACACACACACACACATCTCCTCAGACACATCACACACACACACACACACATCTCCTCAGACACACACACACACACACACACATATTCTCAGACACACACACACACACACACACATCTCCTCACACACACACACATCTCCTCAGACACACACACACACACACACACACACACACACACACACACACACACTCTCCTTAGACACACACACATCTCCTCAGACACACACACATCTCCAACAGACTGCTTTAGTCAACAGTCCACTGACTTTCATTCTGGCTTAGTGGAAATGGACTGTGTGTGTGAGACACTGAACACTATCCGTTAACACATTGGGCCGTAGGGACTTCATATTTAGGGTAAACATGTTTACATATGAATACACAGCTGATTGTCTGGTTAATGATATGACACTAACAATAGCTATGTTTCTCCTCTATGTCCTTTATATCTGTGGCTGTTGAATTCTGTGTTGGTTTTTGAGGCACTAGAACTTCCGTTTTCCCACTATGGATGGATGGATGTTGACTCATAAATTCTGTCCATCATATGTGTGGATGGATGGATGTTGACTCATAACTTCTGTCCATCATATGTGTGCATGGATGGATGTTGACTTATAACTTCTGTCCATCATATGTGGATGGATGGATGTTGACTCATAACTTTTGTCCATCATATGTGTGGATGTTGACTTATAACTTCTGTCCATCATACAGTGGGGAAAAAAAGTTTTTAGTCAGCCACCAATTGTGCAAGTTCTCCCACTTAAAAAGATGAGAGAGGCCTGTAATTTTCATCATAGGTACAAGTCAACTATGACAGACAAAATGAGATTTTTTTTCTCCAGAAAATCACATTGTAGGATTTTTAATGAATTTATTTGCAAATTATGGTGGAAAATAAGTATATGGTCAATAACAAAAGTTACTGAATACTTTGTTATATACCCTTTGTTGGCAATGACACAGGTCAAACGTTTTCTGTAAGTCTTCACAAGTTTTTCACACACTGTTGCTGGTATTTTGGCCCATTCTTCCATGCAGATCTCCTCTAGAGCAGTGATGTTTTGGGGCTGTCGCTGGGCAACACAGACTTTCAACTCCCTCCAAAGATTTTCTATGGGGTTGAGATCTGGAGACTGGCTAGGCCACTCCAGGACCTTGAAATGCTTCTTACGAAGCCACTCCTTCGTTGCCCGGGCGGTGTGTTTGGGATCATTGTCATGCTGAAAGACCCAACCACGTTTCTTCTTCAATGCCCTTGCTGATGGAAGGAGGTTTTCACTCAAAATCTCACGATACATGGCCCCATTCATTCTTTCCTTTACACGGATCAGTCGTCCTGGTCCCATTGCAGAAAAACAGCCCCAAAGCATGATGTTTCCACCCCCATGCTTCACAGTAGGTATGGTGTTCTTTGGATGCAACTCAGCATTCTTTGTCCTCCAAACACGACGAGTTGAGTTTTTACCAAAAAGTTCTATTTTGGTTTCATCTGACATTCTCCCAATCCTCTTCTGGATCATCCAAATGCACTCTATCAATCTTCAGACGGGCCTGGACATGTACTGGCTTAAGCAGGGGGACACGTTTGGCACTGCAGGATTTTAGTCCCTGGCGACGTAGTGTGTTACTGATGGTAGGCTTTGTTACTTTGGTCCCAGCTCTCTGCAGGTCATTCACTAGGTCCCCCCGTGTGGTTCTGGAATTTTTGCTCACCGTTCTTGTGATCATTTTGACCCCACAGGGTGAGATCTTGCCTGGAGACCCAGATCGAGCGAGATTATCAGTGGTCTTGTATGTCTTCCATTTCCTAATAATTGCTCCCACAGTTGATTTCTTCAAACCAAGCTGCTTACCTATTGCAGATTCAGTCTTCCCAGCCTGGTGCAGGTCTGCAATTTTGTTTCTGGTGTCCTTTGACAGCTCTTTGGTCTTGTCCATAGTGGAATTTGGAGTGTGACTGTTTGAGGTTGTGGACAGGTGTCTTTTATACTGATAACAAGTTCAAACAGGTGCCATTAATACAGGTAACGAGTGGAGGACAGAGGAGCCTCTTAAAGAAGAAGTTACAGGTCTGTGAGAGCCAGAAATCTTGCTTGTTTGTAGGTGACCAAATACTTATTTTCCACCATAATTTGCAAATAAATTCATTAAAAATCCTACAATGTGATTTTCTGGATTTTCTTTTCTCAATTTGTCTGTCATAGTTGACGTGTACCTATGATGAAAATTACAGTCCTCTCTCATCTTTTTAAGTGGGAGAACTTGCACCATTGGTGGCTGACTAAATACTTTCTTTCCCCACTGTATGTGTGGATGGATGTTGACTCATAACTTCTTGTTCTTTTCAGTATTGTTTTATTATTAAGGTTGGTCAACTTCATATTGGTACAGTATGATTGGAAACACTCGGTAAATATTGTCTTGTTGTAAGTGAATTCAGAGGATATTTCTGTCTTCTTTAAAACAAACATCTAGAAGTGATTGAACAGGCCTGTCTCTCTGTTATCTGCAGGTCCATTGGAACGGTTAGAACCTGTATTGTTATGATGACTTGTTTTAGATTGTGATGTTCATTTCCTGTTGGGAACAGAGCAGAACTGTGCAGTGGAACAGATGACACACACCACACCCCTCTGCATCACTCACCTAGCTATCATCCAGCGTTTGTCTGTTTGGTTTAGCTCCCAGATCGTCCGTCCGTTCCTCGGTGAGAAATCACAACCATCTGGCCGGTGTGTATGTATATATCAAAGGGCTATCTTTTCTCTTCTCTCAGATTATAAATAATCTATTTATCTCTCTCTGTAGAAACAGCACACTTTGTTGGCTGATAGTAGACAGTGGGAAAACACACACACAGCCTGTTTACTTGCAGACATGCCTGGCCAACGTGTGTGTTCCCATGTCTGGCAGTGCCCATTCTCCAGGTGGTCATGTGGCAGACTGGGGAGGAGGAGACTGGCAACATGGCAGCCATGCCACCTGGAGGAGAGGAGACCGACAGGCCCTCAGAGGACCTGGGGAACACACACACAGCCAGCCAACCTGGCCTCAGTCCGTTTCTGGCTTCCCATCTCCACCTGAGCCTAATAACACACTGAAAGTAGGGCCAGAGGCTCAGTCAGTGACTAACATTCCCTATGTAGTGCACTACATTTGACCAGAGCCCATAGGGCACTATATACGGAGTAGGGTGCAATTTGGGACACATTATTTCCTGATACCCCCTCGGTCTGCCCCAGCAATCCCTGCCTCTCTCTCTCTCTGCTCCAGACGTCCAGCCTCTCTGTCTGTGTGTACCAGCCTCAGCTGTGTTGGGGTCGCTCCGTATGCCTGACTGACTGGCCATCTGCCGATCAAACTGGGCTCAACTGGATCCTGGAGAGACAGTAATATGGAGAGAGCGATGGACTTTTTTTTAAACTTTAACTATTTGCACATAACACTGTATATAGACATAATATGACATTTGAATGTCTTTATTTTTTTGGAACTTGTGTGAGTGTAATATTTACTGTTCATTTTTTATTGTTTATTTCACTTTTGTTTATCCATTTCACTTGCTTTGGCAATGTAAACACATGTTTCCCATGCCAATAAAGCCCTTGAATTGAATTGAATTGAATTAAGTGGGAGGATGATGGAGAGAGAGAACTCAGGCCACATGACTCTATCTGCTGTTCTGCCTGGCTCTGCTTGATCAGGCAGGAAAGGCAGCTTGACTTCACTGCTGTTGGCGTGCGTTCACACTTTGAGGTTAGAACACTCCATACTCCCTTCCTGGCCTGTCTATGAGGTTAGAACACTCCCGTCCTGGCCTGTCTATGAGGTTAGAACACTCCCTTCCTGGCCTGTTTATGAGGTTAGAACACTCCACCCTCTTCCTGGACTGTCTATGAGAACACTCCCGTCCTGGCCTGTCTATGAGGTTAGAACACTCCCGTCCTGGCCTGTCTATGAGGTTAGAACACTCCCGTCCTGGCCTGTCTATGAGGTTAGAACACTCCCGTCCTGGCCTGTCTATGAGGTTAGAACATGCCACACTCCCGTCCTGGCCTGTCTATGAGGTTAGAACATGCCACACTCCCGTCCTGGCCTGTCTATGAGGTTAGAACACTCCCGTCCTGGCCTGTCTATGAGGTTAGAACACTCCACACTCCCATCCTGGCCTGAATGAGGTTAGAACACTCCCATCCTGGCCTGTCTATGAGGTTAGAACACTACCATCCTGGCCTGTCTATGCGGTTAGAACACGCCACACTCCCGTCCTGGCCTGTCTATGAGGTTAGAACACTCCACACTCCCATCCTGGCCTGAATGAGGTTAGAACACTACCATCCTGGCCTGTCTATGAGGTTAGAACACTCCCATCCTGGCCTGTCTATGAGGTTAGAACGCTCCCATCCTGGCCTGTCTATGAGGTTAGAACACTACCATCCTGGCCTGTCTATGAGGTTAGAACGCTCCCATCCTGGCCTGTCTATGAGGTTAGAACACTACCATCCTGGCCTGTCTATGAGGTTAGAACGCTCCCATCCTGGCCTGTCTATGAGGTTAGAACACTCCCATCCTGGCCTGTCTATGAGGTTAGAACGCTCCCATCCTGGCCTGTCTATGAGGTTAGAACACTACCATCCTGGCCTGTCTATGAGGTTAGAACACGTCACACTCCCGTCCTGGCCTGTCTATGCCTCCTTTAGGCTCTCCTCTTCTTTTGTCTGCATCACCTACATTCCATGTTCTATTCATGGCTGATTCACTGGCTACATGCTGACTTCATATTGCACACAGAGAAAGATGATTCACTAATGATTCACTGTAGATTATCAGTGGTAAGCCATAAACTCACTGCCACAAGTATGTATAGCAAATCAATATTTGTATTGAGATAACTGTATACATGATGACCATAGGCTACATGCTGACCAGTGGAGGCTCCTCAGAGGAGGAAGGTGAGGACCATGCTCGTCAGGGAATTTCATAAAAAATATACATTGGGAAACATTAAAGTTGTAATTTTTAGATAAAACTATACTAAATGTATTCACATGTCACCAAATAATTGATTAAAACACACTGTTTTGGAATGAAGGTCTACTGTAGCCTCAGCAGCACTCTGTAGGGTAGCACCATGGTGTAGCCGGAGGACAGCTAGCTTCCATCCCCCTCTGATAGGTTGGAGGCTCATGGTTCTCACCCCCTTCCATAGACTTACACAGTAATTATGACAACTTCTGGAGGACGTACTCCAACCTATCAGAGCTCTTGCAGCATGAACTGACATGTTGTCCACCCAATCAAAGGATCAGAGAATTAATCTAGTACTGAAATCATAAGCTACAGCTAGCTAGCACTGCAGTGCATAAAATGTGGTGAGTAGTTGACTCAAAGAGAGAGAGACAATAGTTGAACAGTTTTTAAAACATTTTTTTTTTTTATGAAAGAGACGCAAGAGAGAGTTAGAGCTATGTTTCATAGTTATTTTTTTTTCACTTTCACGTACTTAGCTAGCGAATGCAGCTAGCTTGTTTAGCCTACTCAAACACCTGGCTCAAACAGAGAGGGATGCTATGTTAGTTAGCGGGCTATGTCTATCCAACACTGGAACTCTTCCAAGTCAAGGTAAGCTTTTGGTTTTATTAATTTATTGCCACCGGGACTCGCCGGTGTAACTGCTGAACTGCTTGCTGACTGTACACTACTGCATGATTGTGCGGGTTTACTAACCCGTTAGTTCTAGTAGCTATGTTGACCATGACGTTAACTAATATGGTGACAACGATGTAGACTGTGTGTAGCGGTTAGCCGTTATGATATGAATGTTTGGCTTGGAATAATTTTTTCGCCTGGTCACAGACAGCAGATGTGTTGTGCACTGAAGTCCACAAGCGAAGGGAAAATGTGAGAGGAGGAGAACGCGTAGATGCGAGAAGGAATTATACAACGAGCAGCATGTGGTTGCTATGAAAGTTAACTGTGTTTGCGTGTAATCAGGGGTGTATTCATTCTGTTGAAAAACTTTTCTTAAACAGAAGCAAACGGAACGAAACGGGGATAAACATACCTGAATTTGTCCAATAGAAACTCTTGTTTGCAACTGTTGGACTAATGATTACACCCTAGATCAGCTAGATGCAGGCAAGAGTGTGGTATTGAATGTGTCGCTGTCTGTCACCCTGATTACTCAAATGTTTCTCTCTATCTCTGCACCTACGTTGTAAACTTTCAATCATAGGCTAGGTTGTAGCAACCTCATGATGGGTATAGGGAAAATTAGAGTATCATGTAGTAGCCTAAACCTATCGATGTTACATTGAGCTGGGTGAATGGAATATGAATGACAGTCATCTAATATGCTGTAATAGAAATAAGGCCATGCTCATTAAAAAATATATTGGACTCCCTCATCTTAAACGGCACCGACCGCCACTGGTGCTGACCTTATACTTCACACAGAGAATGTTGATTCAGAAATGAATGATTTGCTGTAGCCTATCAGTAGTTAGAAATACAGTCAAATACTTCAGAAGCTTCCCTCTTTATGTAGTTATCTGTATACAGGATGTTCTTTCCCTCAATAATCACATCATAAATCGAAATGATCCAAGTGAGAAGGGCAGAAGGTTTCATAAGAGGAGAGGACAGAGAAGGTGAGTATTGTAGAGGTTGTATTTCACCAGCGTTATTTAATGAAAAGTCTGTTTCTGTTTGCTGTAGCCGAGGTGAGAAGGCACAGTGGTGAGGTAACAGGTTGGTAAAACCTTAGCTAATGTTTGTCTAGCAGGTCAGAGTGTGGCTCGCTGATGTTGGAACCTCAGACTTCACAGGCCTCTGGGACTTAACCTAGCCAGCTGGGACTGGTCTTGTAGTAAGTTTTGATATTACACAGTTAGCCACATAACTTGCATTGAGAAGACCCCTACAGCATGTTTTGTGTGACTTGTCTTGATTACAGGTGTCTCTTTACTGACGGGTGTCTGGTGTCGACAGCGACACCCTACCTGTCTGTGTTGAGTGACTCAGGAAGTGTGAACACCATGCGTCAGCGTGCAGGTGTCTGCTCCATGTGAATAGAAGAGGAATTGGTTTCCCCTCCGTGTGTGTGTGAGCTGGGGCAGTCCCTGGACACGGGGTGTGTATGGGAGACACTGTAATGGAAACCTGTTTACCAGGCGAGGGAATTATGAGCCAGTGGTTTAAAAATGTTCTCTCTCCCCTCCTGTCCCTCTTCCCCTTTCACTCTCCTCATCTCCTCTCCTCTCTCCTCATCTCCTCTCCTCTCTCTGCCTCTCTCCCTTTCTGTCCCTTTTCCCCTTTCACTCTCCTCCTCTCCTCTCCTCTCCTCTCCTCTCCTCTCCTCTCCTCTCCTCTCCTCTCCTCTCCTCTCCTCTCCTCTCCTCTCTCTTTCCTCTCATCTACCTCTCCTGTGCCAGTGTGATAAAGTTAGCAGGGCCTCTCCTAGTTCATCTGTCTTCCTGTACCAACAGCTTACAGCAGGCTGAGGAATACTGCAGCTCAGTGTCCTCTTCCTGGGCTTATGAATGGCCCCGGGCCAGACGACTGCTATCATTGAGACGGAAAGCTTTTGGATTCAGCAAAGCTGTTATTTAACTCTCACCTCAGATATGAACTGAGTACTTGAGCTAAATGTTTAGACTGAAATATGTTATTTAACTCTCACCTCAGATATGACCTGAATACTTGAACTAAATGTTTAGACTGAAAGCAACTACTTATTTTATATTTCACTCGTTGTTGAATTGCTGATCAGCACTGTATTGCAGTGCAAAGATGAGCGTGGTTTTATAAATTGTCATTAGGGCCATTCATTCTGAAAGTAATTGCATTGTAGGTATGGTTTTATGAATATGCCATAAACCACAAACTAAGGCTCGAAAAGCTATAGTAACTTAAATGTATAATATACTGAGATATCAAATAATCTTTTAGCAAATATTTGATGTGAATGAGTTCAATAGGCATTTGAGTGATGCTTGTGATACGTTTCAGAGTGTGAATGGAAATGGGAACAGCAGTCATCTGTGGGGGTGTCACTTGAGTCCAGCTAACTAGCACTCAAATTGAACGTGACTGCTGGATGAGGGCTACGGAGGTAACTAACGCCTGTCTGCCCTCAGTCCCTCCGTGTAGAAATGGAAATGATTTTAGTCAAAACAAAATGTGGGATTCCTGTTTCATCAGCGCTGCTCATAATGGTATGGCAACAACACTCATTCCACATGCAAGACTGAGGACACACACAAACACAGCACATTTAGAATATCCAGATGAATGAATAGTGTCAAACTAACATTTCATTATGTATTCTGTTTAGTCCTATGATCCTGTCAAACTCCTGGTAGCTTCACAGGGCTGTACACACACACACAAATTCATCACAGGGGGGGCAGAGGGATCAGTGACAGTAATTGCACTCAGTTAAACGTGTGTGTGTGTGTGTGTGTGTGTGTGTGTGTGTGTAGATATGTGTTAGTGCAGGCGTTCGCTCTGAAAGGTTGTGTTTGGTGCTTTCTGTTGAGAGGAGGACAGATAACTGGCCACATTTAATAATAAAACAACTTTTATTTTTATCATTATTACAAGGACGTTATCTTTCAAATTTACTCAAGCCATCTTTACATTGTGGATGCCTATTTTCCCTGAAAGCCTGAAAAAAATCAAAAATGCTAATTATTATTCAGTGTTTCTGGACATACTGATAGCCTTGTAAAATAGCACATGCTAATGTTGAATGTTTCATAACATACTCTTGTTACTGGAGTGTAATGCATAAGCACTTGAATTGAGACCTTTGATTTTCTATTAACCTACGCAAGCGCAATGCAACACATTTATCATGTTGTGTAAATGACTGAGGGAGTCAGTGTAGCTCTGAAAGAAGCATCCTTGATTTTCTCTGTTATTTATGTTTAATCTGGCGTAGAGGCAGGAGCAGGGCTTTGTGTGGTAAGAATGATTGTGTGTGTGTGTGTGTGTGTGTGGCAGCTTATTAGTAATGCTCTAATCAAGGTTAAGTTAACCAGCCTCTGTTTTGCTGATATTTGCTTAAAAGGTCTGATACCATGATGATTCACCTGACATAAATCTTGCCCTTTTTATACCATCATCACCACCACCTCATCACCACAACCACCACCTCATCTCCCCCACCATCACCACAACCACCACCTCATCACCACAACCACCACCTCATCTCCCCCACCATCACCACAACCACCACCTCATCACCACAACCCCCACGTCGTCATCACAACCACCACCTCATCACCACCACCACTTAATCTCCACATCCAATACCTCATCACCACCACCACCTCATCACCACAACCTCATTTCCACATCCTGTACCTCACAACCACCACCACCTCATCTCCACAACTACCACGTCGTCATCACAACCACCACCACCTCACAATCACCACCACCTCATCTCCACATCCAGTACCTCACCACCTCATCTCCACATCCAGTACCTCACCACCTCATCTCGACATCCAATACCTCACCACCACCTCATCTCCATGTCTAATACCTCACCATCACCACCACCACCTCATCTCCACATCCAGTACCTCACCACCACCACCACCTCATCTCCACATCCAGTACCACTTTACCACCACCTCATCTCCACATTCAGTACCTCATCACCACCACCACCACCTCATCGCCACATCCAATACCTCATCACCACCTCATCTCCACATCCAATACCTCACCACCACCTCATCTCCATGTCTAATACCTCACCATCACCACCACCACCTCATCTCCACATCCAATACCTCACCACCACCACCTCATCTCCACATCCAATACCTCACCACCACCACCTCATCTCCACATCCAGTACCTCACCACCACCACCATCTCATCTCCACATCCAGTACCTCACCACCACCACCTCATCATCACATCCAGTATCTCACCACCACCACCTCATCTCCACATCCAGTACCTCACCACCACCACCACCTCATCTCCACATCCAATACCTCATCACCACCACCATCTCATCTCCACATCCAATACCTCATCACCACCACCATCTCATCTCCACATCCAATACCTCACCACCACCACCATCTAATCTCCACATCCAAAACCTCATTACATTAGTCCTGAATTCACAACAGAGCCCTGTTCACTCGTATTCCTGTGTAAAATAATGTTGACTCATGAATCTCTCAAACTCAGAACCAAAGGCTTGATTCAATCCATAGCGCTGAAAATATGCACTGTAGCGCGATTAGGGCTCCCGAGTGGTGCAGTGGTCTAAGGCACTGCATCTCAGTGCTTGAGGCGTCACTACAGACCCCCTGGTTCGATTCCAGGCTGTATCACAACCGGCCGTGATTGGGAGTCCCATAGGGCAGCGCACAATTGGCCCAGCGTCGTCCGGGTTTGGCCGGTGTAGGCCGTCATTGTAAATAAGAATTTGTTCTTAACTGACTTGCCAAGTTAAATAAAGGTAAAATAAAATAAAAAAATAGAATTTAAAGATAATTTCAGATTAAGCCGACATATGCAGCTTTTACCATGAAGGAAGTCTCTGTGAACACGGGAACACTGCCTTGAAATTTCTATTGTGCTTTAGTGCAGGTCTTCTGCGCTACGGGTTGAATCCAGCCCCAAGTCTTGCGTGTGCAGTCTGTCACGAGACTAGTGACACATTACTGACACACGTTGCTAGAATCCATTTGAAAAACAAGTGACCAGCTCATCCTCTCTGTGAAAGCTAACTCAGAACTTCACGTTCAAATGAGAGTTCAAGAGGTCGGCCCATGTCCCAAACAGACAACATATTTTCCTCTTTGCAGCTGTGACATTAACAACAACAGGCACTCGGCCAGATGCACACTCACAAACACACACGTCCAAACACACACACCCAAATACAGAGAGAGACAGAGAGAGGAGGAGTGTTTAGTAACTCCTCTGATAGACTAAACAATTTACACTGGTTTATGGAGTGGAGCTCTGCCCCGCGACACATACAGTACCGTTCAAAGGTTTGGGTTCACTTAGAAATGTCATTTTTTGTCCATTAAAATAACATCAAATTGATCAGAAATACAGTGTAGACATTGTTAATGTTGTAAATGGCTATTGTAGCTGGAAATGGCAGATTTTTTATGGAATATCTACATATGCGTACAGAGGCCCATTATCAGCAACCATCAGTCCTGTGTTCCAATGGCACGTTGTGTTTGCTAATCCAAGTTTGTAATTTTAAAAGGCTAATTGATCATTAGAAAACCCCTTTACAATTATGTAAGCACAGCTGAAAACTGTTGTGCTGATTAAAGAAGCAATAAAACTGGCCTACTTGAGACTAGTTGAGTATCTGGAACATCAGCAATTGTGGGTTCGATTACAGGCTCAAAATGGCCAGAAACAAATAACTTTCTTCTGAAAATCGTCAGTATTTTGTTGTTCTGAGAAATGAAGGCTATTCCATGCAAGAAATTGCCAAGAAGCTGAAGATCTCGTACAACGCTGTGTACTACTCCCTTCACAGAACAGCGCAAACTGGCTCTAACCAGAATAGAAAGAGGAGTGGGAGGCCCCGGTGCACAACTGAGCAAGAGGACAAATACATTAGTGTCTAGTTTGAGAAACAGACACCTCACAGGTCCTCAACTGGCAGCTTCATAAAATAGTACCCGCAAAACACCAGTCTCAACGTCAACAGTGAAGAGGCGAATCTGGGATGCTGACCTTCTAGGCAGAGTTGCATAGAAAAAGCCATATCAGACTGGCCATCTTAATCTTTTATTTTTATTGGCCAGTCTGAGATATGGAATTTTCTTTGCAACTCTGCCTAGATGGTCAGCATCCCGGAGTCGCCTCTTCACTGTTGACGTTGAGTGTCTACGTTAGTAGAGCACGTAGATCAACTCGTCAGCCAGGGAAAGTGTCTAGGTTAGTAGAGCACTTAGATCACCTCGTCAGCCAGGGAAAGTGTCTAGGTTAGTAGAGCACTTAGATCACCTCGTCAGCCAGGGAAAGTGTCTAGGTTAGTAGAGCACGTAGATCACCTCGTCAGCCAGGGAAAGTGTCAAGGTTAGTAGAGCACATAGATCACCTCGTCAGCCAGGGAAAGTGTCTAGGTTAGTAGAGCACTTAAATCACCTCGTCAGCCAGGGAAAGTGTCTAGGTTAGTAGAGCGCTTAGATCACCTCGTCAGCCAGGGAAAGTGTCTAGGTTAGTAGAGCACTTAGATCACCTCGTCAGCCAGGGAAAGTGTCTAGGTTAGTAGAGCACTTAGATCACCTCTATGTTATATACCCTCAGCTTCCCAGAGCAGCAAAATACATGTTATATGCAGTCCGAAGTTTACATACACCTTAGCCAAATACATTTAAACTCAGTTTTCCACAATTCCTGACATTTAATCCTAGTAAAAATTCCCTGTCTTAGGTCAGTTAGGATCACCACTTTATTTTAAGAATGTGAAATGTCAGAATAATAGTAGAGAGAATTATTTATTTCAGCTTTTATTTATTTCATCACATTCCCAGTGGGTCAGAAGTGTACATACACTCAATTAGTATTTGGTAGCATTGCCTTTAAATTGTTTAACTTGGGTCAAACGTTTCGGGTAGCCTTCCACAAGCTTCCTACAATAAGTTGGGTGAGTTTTGGCCCATTCCTCCTGACAGAGCTTTTTCAGTTCTGCCCACACCTTTTCTATAGTAATGAGGTCAGGGCTTTGTGATGGCCACTCCAATACCTTGACTTTGTTGCCATTTTGCCACAACTTTGGAAGTATGCTTGGGGTCATTGTGCATTTGCGACCAAGCTTTAACTTCCTGACTGATGTCTTGACATAATTTTCCTTCCTCATGATGCCATCTATTTTGTGAAGTGCACCAGTCCCTCCTGCAGCAAAGCACCCCCACAGTATGATGCTGCCACCCCTGTGCTTCACGGTTGGGATGGTGTTCTTCGGCTTGCAAGCAATCTCCTTTTTCCTCCAAACATAATGATGGTCATTATGGCCAAACAGTTCTATTTTTGTTTCATCAGACCAGATTACATTTCTCCAAAAAGTATGATCTTTGTCCCCAAGTGCAGTTGCAAACCGTAGTCTGGCTTTTTTATGGCGGTTTTGGAGCAGTGGCTTCTTCCTTGCTGAGCGGCCTTTCAGGTTATGTTGATATAGGACTCGTTTTACTGTGGATATAGATACTTTTGTACCTGTTTCCTCCAGCATCTTTACAAGGTCCTTTGCTGTTGTTCTGGGATTGATTTGCACTTTTCGACCACCAAAGTATGTTCATCTCTAGGAGACAGAACGTGTCTCCTTCCTTAGTGGTATGACGGCTTCGTGGTCCCATGGTGTTTATACTTGCATACTATTGTTTGTACAGATGAACGTGGTACCTTCAGGCGTTTGGAAATTGCTCCTTGGTTGATTTATTTTGATTTTCCCATGATGTGAAGCAAAGAGGCACTGAGTTTGAAGGTAGGCCTTGAAATACAGCCACAGGTACACCTCCAATTGACTCAAATTATGTCAATTAGTCTATCAGAAGCTCCCGAGTGGCTCTGTCGTAGCCGGCCGCGACCGGGAGACCCATGGGGCGGCGCACAATTGGCCCAGCGTCGTCCAGTTTAGGGGAGGGAATGGCCGGCAGGGATGTAGCTCAGTTGGTAGAGCATGGTGTTTGCAACGCCAGGGTTGTGGGTTCGATTCCCACTAGGGGCCAGTATGAAAAACTCACTAACTGTAAGTCGCTCTGGATAAGAGCGTCTGCTAAATGACTAAAATGTAAATGTAAATGTAAAGCCATGACATCATTTTCTGGAATTTTCCAAGCTGTTTAAAGGCACTGTCAACTTAGTGTATGTAAACTTCTGACCCACTGGAATTGTGATACAGTGAATTATAAGTGATATAATCTGTCTGTAAACAATTGTTGGAAAAATTACTTGTGTCATGCACAAAGTAGATTTCCTAACCGACTTGCCAAAACTATAGTTTGTTAACAAGAAATTTGTGGAGTGGTTGAAAAACAAGTTTTAATGACTCCAACCTAAGTGTATGTAAACTTCCGACTTCAACTGTATCTATAATATATGTGTGTATGTATAAATATTGGACATAAAATAATGTAAAAATACCAGCAAATCAGCTCCAAGTGATTTTAATTTAGGAAATCTGTTCCAAAGTATTCCCACGAATAATATGGAAATATGTGATTGTATCCAAAGTAAACAAGGTTTAAAATGATTACGTGCTTCTTGCGGTCAATTTGCAGTCTACAAATGATTTGTGATTACGTGGAGAGAGGGAGAGAAACAGAGGGAGAGAGAGAAAGAAAAAAAGTATGAAGAGTTATTACACCAGCGTCAGAGTGACTAGGTCAACTGGCGCCTCCACATCAGCACAGCCGCTTGTTTACAACTCACCAACACTCACATGTGCGTGCAGTGCAACACCAAAGCACAGAAACCAAGTCCTGAGTTTACCTTTGAGGAAGAAAAGAGTGGGAGAGACAATGATTGTTTCACAATCTTAGTTAGTCGTCGTCTCTCTGACGTTTTTATTCCCCTCCCAGGTAAACTCTGGCTTGGTTTCTGTGCTTTGGTGTTGCACTGCACGCACATGTGAGTGTTTGTGACAGAGTTGCCAGTTGTGCTACAGTGAACATCCACTTGAGCGACTCATCAGCGGCTCTAATCTCTCTGTGCTGTATGCTTTCATTTGTTTGCTACATGTAGCCTACGTCTTCCAGATGGTGTGTTGGAAAACCCACAAAATATGTTAGATGAAGTTGGAATGTGCTCAACTCCATTTTTAATTGTCTAAGGGTTCTAGATGCAAACAGTCCCATGATATACATTAATAAAGGGTCAACACTCACTTGAGAACTTGAGTTAACATGTGTTTTTTTCAAAGACAGTACCAGATCCTAGTAATGAGATATGTAGTCAGTATGTTTAACTGAGTCAGGCTCAAGGTAATATGTAGTCAGTATGTCTAACTGAGTCAGGCTCAGGGTAGTATTTAGTCAGTATGTCTGAGTCAGGCTCAATGTAGTATGTAGTCAGTATGTCTGAGTCATGTTCAAGGTAATATGTAGCCAGTATGTCTAACTGAGTCAGGCTCAATGTGATATGTAGTCAGTATGCCTGAGTCATGTTCAAGGTGATATGTAGTCAGTATGTCTGAGTCATGTTCAAGGTAATATGTAGTCAGTATGTCTGAGTCATGTCCAAGGTACAGTGGGGAACAAATGTATTTAGTCAGCCACCAATTGTGCAAGTTCTCCCACTTAAAAAGATGAGAGAGGCCTATAATTTGCATCATAGGTACACGTCAACTATGACAGACAAAATGAGGAAAAGAAATCCAGAAAATCACATTGTAGGATTTTTAATGAATTTATTTGCAAATTATGGTGGAAAATAAGTATTTGGTCAATAACAAAAGTTTCTCAATACTTTGTTATATACCCTTTGTTGGCAATGACACAGGTCAAACGTTTTCTGTAAGTCTTCACAAGGTTTTCACACACTGTTGCTGGTATTTTGGCCCATTCTTCCATGCAGATCTCCTCTAGAGCAGTGATGTTTTGGGGCTGTCGCTGGGCAACACAGACTTTCAACTCCCTCCAAAGATTTTCTATGGGGTTGAGATCTGGAGACTGGCTAGGCCACTCCAGGACCTTGAAATGCTTCTTACGAAGCCACTCCTTCGTTGCCCGGGCGGTGTGTTTGGGATCATTGTCATGCTGAAAGACCCAGCCACGTTTCATCTTCAATGCCCTTGCTGATGGAAGGAGGTTTTCACTCAAAATCTCACGATACATGGCCCCATTCATTCTTTCCTTTACACGGATCAGTCGTCCTGGTCCCTTTGCAGAATAACAGCCCCAAAGCATGATGTTTCCACCCCCCATGCTTCACAGTAGGTATGGTGTTCTTTGGATGCAACTCAGCATTCTTTGTCCTCCAAACACGACGAGTTGAGTTTTTACCAAAAAGTTATATTTTGGTTTCATCTGACCATATGACATTCTCCCAATCCTCTTCTGGATCATCCAAATGCACTCTAGCAAACTTCAGACGGGCCTGGACATGTACTGGCTTAAGCAGGGGGGACACGTCTGGCACTGCAGGATTTGAGTCCCTGGCGGCGTAGTGTGTTACTGATGGTAGGCTTTGTTACTTTGGTCCCAGCTCTCTGCAGGTCATTCACTAGGTCACTAGATTTTTGCTCACCGTTCTTGTGATCATTTTGACCCCACGGGGTGAGATCTTGCGTGGAGCCCCAGATCGAGGGAGATTATCAGTGGTCTTGTATGTCTTCCATTTCCTAATAATTGCTCCCACAGTTGATTTCTTCAAACCAAGCTGCTTACCTATTGCAGATTCAGTCTTCCCAGCCTGGTGCAGGTCTACAATTTTGTTTCTGGTGTCCTTTGACAGCTCTTTGGTCTTGGCCATAGTGGAGTTTGGAGTGTGACTGTTTGAGGTTGTGGACAGGTGTCTTTTATACTGATAACAAGTTCAAACAGGTGCCATTAATACAGGTAACGAGTGGAGGACAGAGGAGCCTCTTAAAGAAGAAGTTACAGGTCTGTGAGAGCCAGAAATCTTGCTTGTTTGTAGGTGACCAAATACTTATTTTCCACCATAATTTGCAAATAAATTAATTAAAAATCCTACAATGTGATTTTCTGGAGAAAAAAATTCTCAATTTGTCTGTCATAGTTGACGTGTACCTATGATGAAAATTACAGGCCTCTCTCATCTTTTTAAGTGGGAGAACTTGCACAATTGGTGGCTGACTAAATACTTTTTTCCCCCACTGTATATGTAGTCAGTATGTCTGAGTCAGGCTCAAGGTAATATGTAGTCAGTATGTTTAACTGAGTCATGTTCAAGGTAATATGTAGTCAGTATGTTTAACTGAGTCATGTTCAAGGTAATATGTAGTCAGTATGTCTAACTGAGTCAGGCTCAATGTGATATGTAGTCAGTATGTCTGAGTCATGTTCAAGGTCATATGTAGTCAGTATGTCTTGAGTCATGTTCAAGGTAATATGTAGTCAGTATGTCTGAGTCATGTTCAAGGTAATATGTAGTCAGTATGTCTAACTGAGTCAGGCTCAGACACATATGAACAGAGGGTGTTTGTTGTTCACTACCGAAGACAGAAACACTCTTGATTGTTACGGTACAGGGACAAACTAGTGTGCCAGACCTTGGCTCTCCTCCCGCTGGCACTCAGGGAAACCTAGGTAACACCTAGAATATTTTACAGTTCAGTCTAGCCTCTGTCTGCTACCAACAACTGTAAGGCCTAGAAAATCTGGGTGAATAATTGGTAGCTTGGTAAACTGTATTTTCAGAGGAGCTTCCCCAACACTGCTACTAGAGCTACTATTAGTCTACCACTACAGCTGAAGTAGGGCTGTATGTCCAACAAATCATAACACCATGTATTTCACATTTGTGACGGTATTTTATGGTTTTTAATAATACATATGCTTTGAGTAGTTCATGACCCTATGGTGGCGAGACATAAAATATTCAGATTGTTTTATACTGTTCAATCCAACTTCAAACAAAAAACAACTTTTAATATTTTCATGCATTTTTGCAATTCCTGCACTTTTTTTATTATTTCCTCACTGTGCCACGCAGGGCTGCATGATATGGGCAAAACTTATAGGCCTTTGGTAATTGGTGAACTGTTGGAATCTTATAATTATATTGTTGGAATATAGTGAGCAGCACCTTGAATACATTGTTGTTTGACATGACAATGAATGAATAAGCCAGGGAGGAATTATTGACCGGGTAGGAACCAAAGTGTTGGTCAGGAGGGGACCCTAATTAGATGTTATATTACATGTTTTCTTACTTCATGTAGCTAGCTAACATATTTATACTTTGCCTATTCCTCTCTGATTGAGAATATACCGTTGCACAAACAACATGCTTATCTAGGTATACCCCAGCACTAGTACAAGGCTGTATTAGCAAGCTACATTTAGAAACGAAATGATGACAAATGTACTATATTGCATATTGGATCAATAAAAAATACAATTTTTACATTGCCATGTAGTTTACCAATAAAATGGTCTGAAGGTGATGTGGATATACTCAGAATACATATCCCAAAGGAAATAAATGATCTCACTTCAATAAATTATAATAGAAAGTTAGCAAAAATAGATAAGATCTTGCTACCATGGAAAGGTGGGTGCCTGTCAATTTGTGGAAAAATCACTCTGATTAACTCTTTAGTATTATCCCAGTTTACCTATTTGCTTATGGTCTTGCCTACGCCTAGCGAACAGTTTTTTAAATTATATGAGAAAAATATATTCCATTTTTTTTTGAACGGCAAGCCAGACAAAATTAAACGGGCCTATTTATATAATTAATATGAATTCGGAGGACAGAAATTATTAAATATTAAAGCTAAGTCTAATACCTATCACTAAAAGCTTCAGTCATACAAAAGTTATACTTAAATCCGAACTGGTTCTCTAGCAAATTAGTAATATTGTCTCACCCAATGTTCAAGAATGGCCTTTTTTCCTTTATTCAGATTACAACCACTCACTTTCAGTTATTTGAAAAGGAAATCATCTCCCAGATATCACTATTTCTAAAACAAGCCATAGAAAGTTGTTTGCAATTTCAATTTAATCCTCCAGAAATGACAGAACAAATAATGCAACAAATATTGTGGTTAAACTCAAATATACTAATTGACAAAAAAACTTTTTTTTTGGACAAAATGTTTAAAAAAGGTATAATCTTTGTAAATGATATCATCGGTAGGACTGGTGGAGTTATGTCGCACATGCAGCTAACAAAAACATATGGAAATGTCTGCTCTACAAAATTACAACCAAATAATTGCAGCCTTACCGCAAAAATGGAAGAGGAAAGTGGAAGGAGGAGAAAGTAAGGAACTTGTCTGTCGGTCTTGCATTAAAGAACATCATTGGTTAAGGAAAACTGTGATAAATTAAAAAGTATATCAGTTTCATTTAAGGACCAAAGGATTGACAGCCGTCCCATATAGATTGCAAAATAGTTGGGAAGAGATTTTTGACGTACCGATCCCATGGCATAGTGTTTATGAACTGATACGCAAAACGACACCGGATTCAAAACTTAGAATCTTTCAATTTAAATTATTATATAAAATTTTTGCTACCAATAGAATGTTATTTATATGGGGGATACAATCTTCCCAGCTCTGCAGATTTTGCTGCGAAATGACAGAATCATTAGATCATTTGTTTTGGTACTGTCCATTTGTAGCTTGTTTTTGGTCACAGGTCCAGGAATGGCTGAAGGATTGCAATATTTACCTGGAGCTAACCCTGCAGATAGCACTACTGGGTGATCTGAAAAGTCATAGTCAATCGATCAATAACATAATAATACTATTAGCAAAAATGTTTATTTTCAATTCACAATCTGTAGAAACAATGAGAATAGAAAGGTTCAGAACTTTTGTAAGACATCACAGTACAGTTGAAATATATATGGCAAATATAAATCCTATATGGATGGTGTTAAAAGATAGATGGGAGGTGTTGAATGGAATTGAAGGATGGGACTAATAACAACTAACAACAAACAATAACAAGATAACTAATAATGTAGGCATGCTGTGTCCATAATAAGTGTATGGGTTGTAGGTTGGGAGCTTTTGTGAAGGAGCACAGTTAGAAAGATATGGCATATAGAAGCAAATCGGATGGACATCATGAAAATGATCGGAGAGGTTGAGAGTAGAAGAAGTTCAGGAGAAAGAACAAACAAAATGTAATTATTGTAAAATTGACTGTCCATAAAATGTAGATAGTGGGTATGGGCTGGAAGTAGAGGCCTAGGCGTTGTTGTTCACTAGTTTACTCCAAGTGGGGAAAGGGTGGCGGGGTTGAAAAGTAATAAAGGTGAATATATATATATATTTTTAAAGGATGTGTATGTATGTACAGTGTGGAGAACAAGTATTTGATACACTGCCGATTTTGCAGGTTTTCCTACTTACAAAGCATGTAGAGGTCTGTCATTTTTATCATAGGTACACTTCAACTGTGAGAGACGGAATCTAAAACAAAAATCCAGAAAATCACATTGTATGATTTTTAAGTAATTAATTTGCATTTTATTGCATGACATAAGTATTTGATACATCAGAAAAGCAGAACTTAATATTTGGTACAGAAACCTTTGTTTGCAATTACAGAGATCATACGTTTCCTGTAGGTCTTGACCAGGTTTGCACACACTGCAGCAGGGATTTTGGCCCACTCCTCCATACAGACCTTCTCCAGATCCTTCAGGTTTCGGGGCTGTCGCTGGGCAATACGGACTTTCAGCTCCCCTCCAAAGATGTTCTATTGGGTTCAGGTCTGGAGACTGGCTAGGCCACTCCAGGACCTTGAGATGCTTCTTACGGAGCCACTCCTTAGTTGCCCTGGCTGTGTGTTTCGGGTCGTTGTCATGCTGGAAGACCCAGCCACGACCCATCTTCAATGCTCTTACTGAGGGAAGGAGGTTTTTGGCCAAGATCTCGCGATACATGGCCCCACCCATCCTCCCCTCAATACGGTGCAGTCGTCCTGTCCCCTTTGCAGAAAAGCATCCCCAAAGAATGATGTTTCCACCTCCATGCTTCACGGTTGGGATGGTGTTCTTGGGGTTGTACTCATCCTTCTTCTTCCTCCAAACACGGCGAGTGGAGTTTAGACCAAAAAGCTCTATTTTTGTCTCATCAGACCACATGACCTTCTCCCATTCCTCCTCTGGATCATCCAGATGGTCATTGGAAAACTTCAGACGGGCCTGGACATGCGCTGGCTTGAGCAGGGGGACCTTGCGTGCGCTGCAGGATTTTAATCCATGACGGCGTAGTGTGTTACTAATGGTTTTCTTTGAGACTGTGGTCCCAGCTCTCTTCAGGTCATTGACCAGGTCCTGCCGTGTAGTTCTTTTATTTTTTATTTTTTTTATTTAACCTTTATTTAACCAGGTAAGCCAGTTGAGAACAAGTTCTCATTTACAACTACGACCTGGGCTGATCCCTCACCTTCCTCATGATCATTGATGCCCCACGAGGTGAGCTCTTGCATGGAGCCCCAGACCGAGGGTGATTGACCGTCATCTTGAACTTCTTCCATTTTCTAATAATTGTGCCAACAGTTGTTGCCTTCTCACCAAGCTGCTTGCCTATTGTCCTGTAGCCCATCCCAGCCTTGTGCAGGTCTACAATTTTATCCCTGATGTCCTTACACAGCTCTCTGGTCTTGGCCATTGTGGAGAGGTTGGAGTCTGTTTGATTGAGTGTGTGGACAGGTGTCTTTTATACAGGTAATGAGTTCAAACAGGTGCAGTTAATACAGGTAATGAGTGGAGAACAGGAGGGCTTCTTAAAGAAAAACTAACAGGTCTGTGAGAGCCGGAATTCTTACTGGTTGGTAGGTGATCAAATACTTATGTCATGCAATACAATGCAAATTAATTACTTAAAAATCATACTATATATATATATATATATATATATATATATACACACACAGTGGGGAGAACAAGTATTTGATACACTGCCGATTTTGCAGGTTTTCCTACTTACAAAGCATGTAGAGGTCTGTAATTTTTATCATAGGTACACTTCAACTGTGAGAGACGGAATCTAAAACAAAAATGTATATGTATATATATATATATATATATATAAACATGGGGGATTGGAAGTGATGCAGACAATTACATTGATGGAAGTTGCAATCTATCTGCAATATTAAGCTGATCTACCCCCCCAAAAAATAAAATAATAAAAGCTACATTTAGCAAGCTAGCTAGCCAGCTAACTAGCGATTAGCATTAGCGGCTAACACCATGTATTTTTATTTTTGCCACAACTTGCTATGAAAAGACAAACTTGCAGACAGTAAGATCCACAAACGAATAGTATAATTATAGAACGCTTGTGTAAAGCAGCATGTCACCAACATCTTGTTGTATCTATCTGAGCATGCAGACTGTTGAGCAGTGTTATTCAAACCTTTTCAGCGGGGACCACATTTTTATTTTGCCAGAATTTCTGGGGACCACATTTTTCCCCCAAGAATTTCTTGCGACCCCCCACACCCCAAATCTAATTACACAACCTTAAAATTGGTAAATGTCGATTTTTACATCAACAAATAAGCTTAAATTCCTAGCAATTTAATCTCTTATCAAAATAAAAAGAAACCAACTCATACATTTACTCAATAAAATGTAGGGCTGTCCCCTTCAAAAAAAAATCTTGGTCGACCAAGAATCGTCTGTTCTTTCGACCAATCGCTTGGTTGTAATTTTAAAATGTGTATTTTTCCATATACAGTGCATTCGGAAAGTATTAAGACCCCTTCCCTTTTTCCACATTTTGTTACTTTACAGCCTTCTTCTAAACTTTTTTCCACAATACCCCATAATGACAAAGCAAGAACAGGTTTTTATAAATTTTTGCAAATTTATTACAAATAAAAAACGGAATACCTTATTTACATAAGTATTTGGAACCTTAGTTATGAGACTCGAAATTGAGCTCAGGTGCATCCTTTTCCCATTGATCATCCTTGATGTTTCTACAACTTCATTGGAGTCCACCTGTGGTAAATTAAATTGATTGGACATGATTTGGAAAGGCACACACCTGTCTATATAAGGTCCCGCAGTTGACAGTGCATGTCAGAGCAAAAACCAAGCCATGAGGTCAAAGGAATTGTCCGTAGAGCTCCGAGACAGGGATCTGAAGAAGGGTACCAAAACATTTCTGCAGCATTGAAGGTCCCCAAGAAAACAGTGGCCTTCATCATTCTTAAATGGAAGAAGTTTGGAACCACCAAGACTCTTCCTAGAGCTGGCCGCCCGGCCAAACTGGGCAATCGGGAGAGAAGGGCCTTGGTCAGGGAGGTGACCAAGAACCCGATGTTCACTTTGACAGAGATCCAGAGTTCCTCTGTGAAGATGGGAGAACCTTCCAGAAGGACAACCATCTATGCAGCACTCCACCAGTCAGGCCTTTATGGTAGAGTGGTCAGATGGAAGCCACTCTTCAGTAAAAGGCACATGACATCACGCTTGGAGTTTGCCAAAAGCCACCTAAAGGACTCTCAGACCATGAGAAACAAGATTATCTGGTCTGATGAAACCAAGATTGAACTCTTTGGCCTGAATGCCAAGCTTCACATCTGGAGGAAACCTGGCACCATCCCTATGGTGAAGCATGGTGGTGGCAGCATCATGCTGTGGGGATGTTTTTCAGTGGCAGGGACTGGGAGACTAGTAAGGCTCGAGGGAAAGATGAACGGAGCAAAGTAGAGAGAGATCCTTGATGAAAACCTGTTCCAGAGCGCTCAGGACATCAGACTGGGTCGAAGGTTCACCTTCCAACAAGACAATGACCCTAAGCACACAGCCAAGACAACGCAGGAGTTGCTTCGGGACAAATCTCTATGTCCTTGAGTGGCCCAGCCAGAGCCCGGACTTGAACCCGATCGAATATCTCTGGAGTGACCTGAAAATAGCTGTGCAGCAACGCTCCCCATCCAACCTGACAGAGCTCGCTCACCATTATTTTTTAAAAAGTTTTATTAGACAAGTTTAAAAGATTGATGTTTCGGTGTTCAATGGCCTTCAGAATAAATAAATATCTGAAAAATCACATTTGCTATGCATGGCGGTTTGTTCATTTTGTTCAGTCGGATTTATCTCTCTACTCTGCCTGTCTGCAACAAACATGGAACATTGTATCAACTATCAACTGTGTCTTGCCCGAAGCTAGCAAACTTGCAACATTGTATAAACTATTCTGGGCCTTCAGATTTTCCTGCACGAGGGAGCTGTATTTGCTTAAGGGATAAGAAGTAATCAGGTATTTTATTAAATTTCCACTGGATCTGAGCGTGACATTTCCCCTTTTACGCTGAGGCTCGTTGGTTATCGAAAGGGAGAGAGCTGGAACAATTTTTCAAATGCAATGAGGAAATATTGTCATTCTCAATGAATGTACTTGCTGTTTGAGTTGGAGAAAAAAAATACTTTGAGAAGCTCCTCAGCCTGTTAGTGGTTGTGAGTTAAGAATCTGAAATCCCCAAATGGGCACATTTATACATTTGCGCGCAGGCCAGGTACCCTCTATAGACCTACTTCTGCGTAATCAGGTGCGCGTCCTTACTCAACATTGACAGAAGCGCCCCAAACAAAATACAATGAATAAATTGACAAAACCTGTAAATAGAATGAAATAAACCAAAACTTGTTTCTCAAACGTGTAGCACAGGTTGTTGTGTGTGAGCTCTGCAATGAGAGTGGTACATTTTTACATTTACATTTTAGTCATTTAGCAGACACTCTTATCCAGAGCGACTTACAGTTAGTGAGTGCATAATATTTTTTATAATAATATATTTAATGCATTAACAGAAATTATCGTTACCAAACAAACATTGTAAATGAGAAAGTATGGGAATTAATGGTAAATGTACTACTGGTGATGTATGGAATGGTGAATTGATAGACACTATAAAACAAAGAGTCTCACACTCCATATGTATAACCTCCCAGTCATTTATTGGGTAAAAAAACACCAAAGTTTCGGCATCACTGTGCCTTCTTCAGGGTAATGTCATGAATGCTTGAACCAGGTTATGTAGACAAACAGTGCAATTAGTGCAACCAATGACAATCATGAGGGGTGTGTCGTAATTGCCAGGTTGATCAGTATGAATTGAGAGAAACTGTTATAAGATAATAGCCCACAACATATTGAATATATTATGCCATTGTTATCATTAGCATCAACATACATTGTTTCATTTAAAGACACTAACAATCAAAGGGAGAACAATTCACACAATGAAGTTATGAAACAATTAATGCACATGAATTGGCGGTAGAGTGCATTCTGGAGAGAGACAGGCCTTGTGCAGCATTCTGGAGAGAGACAGGCCTTGTGCAGCATTCTGGAGAGAGACAGGCCTTGTGCAGCATTCTGGAGAGAGACAGGCCTTGTGCAGCATTCTGGAGAGAGACAGGCCTTGTGCAGCATTCTGGAGAGAGACAGGCCTTGTGCAGCATTCTGGAGAGAGACAGGCCTTGTGAAGCATTCTGGAGAGAGACAGGCCTTGTGCAGCATTCTGGAGAGAGACAGGCCTTGTGAAGCATTCTGGAGAGAGACAGGCCTTGTGCAGCATTCTGGAGAGAGACAGGCCTTGTGCAGCATTCTGGAGAGAGACAGGCCTTGTGCAGCATTCTGGAGAGAGACAGGCCTTGTGCAGCATTCTGGAGAGAGACAGGCCTTGTGCAGCATTCTGGAGAGAGACAGGCCTTGTGAAGCATTCTGGAGAGAGACAGGCCTTGTGCAGCATTCTGGAGAGAGACAGGCCTTGTGCAGCATTCTGGAGAGAGACAGGCCTTGTGCAGCATTCTGGAGAGAGACAGGCCTTGTGCAGCATTCTGGAGAGAGACAGGCCTTGTGTCTAAACCATTATCCCCTTTTTCTTAACTCAGGGGGCGGGGCTTCGTGTGGTTAGCAGCATGAAGCAGGAGAAAGACTACTCCAGTAGCAAACAGAGTAAACTATAAAAACAGACATTACACGCGCTGGAGATGCAGGTCACATTTAACAAACCAAACATTGAAATACCGGTAAAAACCCAAACCGGTCCATGCATCAATACCGGTATATAGTAAAATATGGATACCTCCCAGCCCTAAGCTGAAGTCACCAAAACAGCAAGACTTGAAGAAACCGCAGTCTTAACTGCTTTAAACTGTTTTTGAATAATTGATATAGCTACCCATTTATATAGCTACGTTGCGTCGTGCCTAAGAACAGCCCTTAGCCGTTGTATATTGGCCATATACCACACCCCCTCGGGTCTTATTGCTTAATTATACCACATTGAAGACGTATGGCTGTGTGGCTTAGCACAAACTACTATAGTACAGCAAACACAGATACGCCTCTCCACCAACTGGTGAGCTACCAATACCTGCTGCTGTTAGACCTTCTGTTGAAGCTGAAGTAGCCAATATAGCCAGACGTATGGCTCTGTGGTTTAGCTTCTCTAACATGGAACAGAGCTGTCCAGGGACTCTGTATATTACTGTTCAAGGTTGAATGAGTCTGACTTGAATGAGTTCTGTTCAACAGTGTCTCATATCCCTCTACCCCCACCCCATCTAGACGGACCCCCTCCCTCTACCCCCCCACCTCATCTAGACGGACCCCCTCCCTCTACCCCCACCCCATCTAGACAGACCCCCTCCCAAACCACCCACCCCATCTAGACGGACCCCCTCCCTCTACCCCCGACCCCATCTAGACGGACCCCCTCCCTCTACCCCCTCCCTCTACCCCCCACCCCATCTAGACAGACCCCCTCCCTCTACCCCCCACCCCATCTAGACGGACCCCCCTCCCTCTACCCCCCACCCCATCTAGACAGACCCCCTCCATCTACCCCCACCCCATCTAGACGGACCCCTCCCTCTACCCCCCCACCTCATCTAGACGGACCCCCTCCCTCTACCCCCACCCCATCTAGACGGACCCCCCTCCCTCTACCCCCACCCCGTCTAGACGGACCCCCTCCCTCTACCCCCCACCCCATCTAGACAGACCCCCTCCCTCTACACCCACCCCATCTAGACGGACCCCCTCCCTCTACCCCCCACCCCATCTAGACGGACCCCCTCCCTCTACCCCCCACCCCATCTAGACGGACCCCCCTCCCTCTACCCCCACCCCATCTAGACGGACCCCCCCCTCCCTCTACCCCCACCCCATCTAGACGGACCCCCTCCCTCTACCCCCCACCCCATCTAGACGGACCCCCTCCCTCTACCCCCACCCCATCTAGACGGACCCCCTCCCTCCCTCTACCCCCACCCCATCTAGATGGACCCCCTCCCTCCCTCTACCCCCACCCCATCTAGACGGACCCCCTCCCTCTACCCCCACCCCATCTAGACGGACCCCCCTCCTCTACCCCCACCCCATCTAGACGGACCCCCTCCCTCTACCCCCACCCCATCTAGACAGACCCCCTCCCAAACCACCCACCCCATCTAGACGGACCCCCTCCCTCTACCCCCACCCCATCTAGACGGACCCCCTCCCTCTACCCCCACCCCATCTAGACGGACCCCCTCCCTCTACCCCCCACCCCATCTAGACGGACCCCCTCCCTCTACCCCCACCCCATCTAGACGGACCCCCTCCCTGTGTCAATCTTCAGGAATCACTGGATAATAAGAACTAGGGCAGTACCTCTACACACACACACATGCACACACACGTCCACCAGTTATTTGGCTCAGTTTAGTGTTTTGATCCTCAGTGAATGCGCCCCAGAGTTATTTATTTCGTCTAAATCAGGAGTGTAAGTAGTGCAAATGAGAGCAGCACTGCCTGCTAGCCCTTTGGACTGACTGATAAAACCCCACAGGGTCGGCTGGAGGAATCAGCTTTCCTAATCAGGGAGATTGAGCCAGTCTCTACTCTCTCTGGTTTCTGATCACAGTGTGTCGAAATGGACAGCTTTGGTAAGTGGTAAATCATTCCATTTAATCTGCAGAAATACTCTACTTATTGCTTTTAAGTCTGCTTGATGGAAGACATCATGGTGTATAGTACTGGGGGGGGGGGGGGCAGAGTCAACGAAGAGCGAGTGATGCAGAAAGAGAAAGGGTGAGATAACCAATATGATTAAGGTTGACCACTATGATTAAGAGAAAGGGAGAGATAATCACTAGGATTAAGAGAAAGGGAGAGATAACCACTATGATTAAGAGAAAGGGAGAGATAACCACTATGATTAAGTGTGAAGAACTAATGTTCTGTTGCTTTATAGACCTAATTGACAGAGTGGATATATGTATCACTGTGTCCCAAATGCACCCTATACCCTATCAAATTCTCTGAGAAGCACAGTTAACATATTTAAACGCCATCAAAGGAAAGTGAGTATATAAAGCTGATTGATAAATTCATATAAGATTTTTTTATTTTTCTGTAAACTTTGCAGAATGTGGAATGGATTGGAATAAGCAAGGGCAGTTTCATTTTTATTCAGATAAAGGAATCGGAGAGGATTTTATTGGGTCAGACACGGTACATGATTGAGTTGTCATGCCTAGTTTGTCTGATCGGTATGACTGAATATAGAAATGCCTCGAGTTTCTAGTGAGCTGACTGGCATACATGTGCAGGGACTTACGATGAAACTCCTATGGATCGCAAGCTCTGTCACATTTCACCTGACGTTTCGCCCTGTGTACTTACACCTATCTCTATATAATATCGTAGTACATCTCTCCCGAGTGGCGCAGTGGTCTAAGGCACTGCATCGCAGTGCTAGCTGTGCCACTAGAGATCCTGGTTCGAATCCAGGCTCTGTCGTAGCTGGCCGTGACCGAGAGACCCATGGGGCGGCGTACAATTGGCCCAGCGTCGTCCAGGGTAGGGGAGGGAATGGCCAGCAGGGATGTAGCTCAGTTGGTAGTGCATGGCGTTTGCAACGCCAGGGTTGTGGGTTCGATTCCCATGGGGGGCCAGTATGGAGAAAAATTAAATTTTAAAAATAAAAATAAAAATGTATGCACTCAGGATAAGAGCATCTGCTAAATGACTAAAATGTAAAAAAAAAAAATTTGTGAGATCTGTATGACCGAATGACTGCCTCAAGGCTGCCACATACATGACAAGGGAGTGATGAAACTGCTGCTCTAATTGTACTACATGGTGGTGTCCTATTGGAATATTTCCAGACCATTTTCCCCAATATTATTATGAGGCCTAGATCACCTGTTGTTATTAACCTGTTATTGGACCAGTATACTGTACCTGTTATTGGACCAGTATACTGAACCTGTTATTGGACCAGTATACTGTACCTGTTATTGGACCAGTATACTGTACCTGTTATTGGACCAGTATACTGTACCTGTTATTGGACCAGTATACTGTACCTGTTAATGGACCAGTATACTGTACCTGTTATTGGACCAGTATACTGTACCTGTTATTGGAACAGTATACTGTACCTGTTATTGGACCAGTATACTGTACCTGTTATTGGACCAGTATACTGTACATGTTATTGGACCAGTATACTGTACCTGTTATTGGACCAGTATACTGTACCTGTTATTGGACCAGTATACTGTACCTGTTATTGGACCAGTATACTGTACCTGTTATTGGACTAGTATACGGCACCTGTTATTGGACCAGTATACTGTATCTGTTATTGGACCAGTATACGGCACCTGTTATTGGACCAGTATACTGTATATGTTATTGGACCAGTATACTGCACCTGTTATTGGACCAGTATACTGCACCTGTTATTGGACTAGTATAATATACCTGTTATTGGACCAGTATACTGTACCTGTTATTGAACTAGTATAATATACCTGTTATTGGACCAGTATAAGGCACCTGTTATTGGACTAGTATACTGTACATGTTATTGGACCAGTATAATGTACCTGTTATTGGACTAGTAAAATATACCTGTTATTGGACCAGTATATTATACCTGTTATTGGACCAGTATACTGTACCTGTTATTGGACCAGTATACTGTATCTGTTATTGGACCAGTATACGGCACCTGTTATTGGACCAGTATACTGTATATGTTATTGGACCAGTATACTGCACCTGTTATTGGACCAGTATACTGCACCTGTTATTGGACTAGTATAATATACCTGTTATTGGACCAGTATACTGTACCTGTTATTGAACTAGTATAATATACCTGTTATTGGACCAGTATACGGCACCTGCTATTGGACTAGTATACTGTACCTGTTATTGGACCAGTATAATGTACCTGTTATTGGACTAGTAAAATATACCTGTTATTGGACCAGTATATTATACCTGTTATTGGACCAGTATACTGTACCTGTTATTGGACCAGTATGCTGTACCTGTTATTGGACTAGTATAATATACCTGTTATTGGACCAGTATATTATACCTGTTATTGGACCAGTATACTGTACCTGTTATTGGACCAGTATACTGTACCTGTTATTGGACCAGTATACTGTATCTGTTATTGGACCAGTATACTGCACCTGTTATTGGACCAGTATACTGCACCTGTTATTGGACCAGTATACTGCACCTGTTATTGGACCAGTATACTGCACCTACTATCTGGTATCAGCTCATCCATCCTCTCATCCTCCTATCATCCATCCTCTCATCCCTCCTATCATCCATCCTCTCATCCCTCCTCTCATCCCTTCTCTCATCCATCCTCTCATCCCTCCTCTCATCCCTCCTATCATCCCTCCTTTCATCCCTCCTAACATCCCTCCTATCATCCCTCCTCTCATCCCTCCTCTCATCCATCCTCTCATCCCTCCTCTCATCCATCCTCTCATCCCTTCTCCCTCTAGTCCAGACAGACATCTTCATCCTGGTCAGAGACAGTCAAAGCGCCAATGCTATTAACATGCCACTGCATGCTGTTAGGCACTATTTCTTCACCCAGGACACATCCTCAGTCCTCCTCCTGTGTCTGACTCCTAGCTTCCCCCAGCCCTCATCTATTGTTCCCGGACTCCCTGCTCTTTGACTCCTAGCTTCCCCCAGCCCTCATCTATTGTTCCCTGACTCCTAGCTTCCCCCAGCCCTCATCTATTGTTCCCTGACTCCCTGCTCCCTGACTCCTAGCTTCCCCCAGCCTTCATCTATTGTTCCCTGACTCCCTGCTCCCTGACTCCTAGCTTCCCCCAGCCCTCATCTATTGTTCCCAGACTCCCTGCCTCCCTGCTCCCGGACTCCCTACTCCATGACTCCTAGCTTCCCCCAGCCCTCATCTATTGTTCCCGGACTCCCTGCTCCCTGACTCCTAGCTTCCCCCAGCCCTCATCTATTGCTCTCTCCCTGACTCCTAGCTTCCCCCAGCCCTCATCTATTGCTCTCTCCCTGACTCCTAGCTTCCTCCAGCCCTCATCTATTGCTCTCTCCCTAACTCCCAGCTTCCCCCAGCCCTCATCTATTGCTCTCTCCCTGACTCCCAGCTTCCCCCAGCCCTCATCTATTGCTCTCTCCCTGACTCCCAGCTTCCCCCAGCCCTCATCTATTGCTGTCTCTCTTGCTTCCTAACTCCCTGACTCTCAGCTCCACAGGCAAATGATAAATAATCTCCTAAGTGTGTCGGTGAAGGTTTTATGGAATTAAAATAAAGCGGGGTGGGATACTCCATTTTCCGCCTGGCTAGCCAGCCCAGTTACTCTTTCTTTGGTGTGGTAGGGAGGATGGAGGGTTAGTGATGGTGGGGGGTGGAGGAGGAAGACGTGAGGCCCAATTTAAAAGTAGTTGGGGGGGGGGGATGCTGCAGTGCTTACTGTGTCTTCACACACAGAGCCTTTTGGAGGCACGGTGGTAATTTAAAGTGTATATTACAATACAATCCTCTCGGTCCTCCCGCGCCGCACGCGCGTGCCATGTAGCGTTCATTCAGCGCCCAGAACCATTATCTTTCGTTAATGAAGCGTGTGTCGAGGCGCTCCGCTCTGCTCCGGGGTTTTCATTTTCATTAAATGATCAACTTCACTGATTACTCTCACCGTTTAATTATTGAGCTGGCTATAAACTGACCCCCGTTTGAGAGATCAAGTGGTGGTCTGGAAGGTTCAGTGGAGGTCTCAGTACTGTTACACAGCTCTATAGTATATCCTCCCCTCTATGATCAGCTTGGCTGTCAGACGTTACAAATATAGCAAGTATGTGTCATACAGTACGACATATTGGGAATACGTGGGTTTGTGCTTTTTTTTTTTTTTGTGGTATGATTATTGTATTGTCCGTTTAACGTTGCCATAGTTCTGGAATGGATGTGTTTGTATTGATTGAGCTGACCTAAAGCAGAGGCAGTGGATGTTTCCTAGAGGAATTGTAGCAAGGCCCCCTGGATATACTGTATGTTCTGTATCTGAAAGGTAAACTGTGTTCCTCTCTTTAAAGATGCAATATGCTGAAATCACTCAACCATTTCCTGGTTGCTAAAATTGGAATAGTTTGCCTAATTTCAGTTTTTTGTGTCAAAACAAGTAATTTATAGTGCAGAGAACAGTGGCGGTCAGTGCCGTTTAAGGGAGGACACTTTTTTATTTCATGAGCTTGGCCTTATTTCTAATACAGCATATTGGATGACTGTCATTCATATTCCATTCACCCAGCTCAATGTAACATCGATAGGTTTAGGCTACTACATCATACTCTAATTTTCCCTATACCCATCATGAGGTTGCTACAACCTAGCCTATGATTGAAAGTTTACAACGTAGGTGCACACAGGCAGAGAGAAAATGTTTAGGTGACAGACAGTGACACATGGACAGACAGCGACACATTCAATACCACACACTCTTGCCTGCATCTAGCTTATCTAGGGTGTAATCATTAGTCCAACAGTTGAAAAATAGAGTTTCTATTGGACAAATTCAGGTATGTTTATCCCCGTTTGGTTCCGTTTAAGAAACGTTTTTCAATAGAATTGGTGGAATGAATACACCCCTCCTCCTTCCATCTATGTGCCCCCCTCCTCTCACCTTTTCCCTTTGTTTGTGGACTTCAATGCACAACACATCAGCTGTATGTGACCAAGCGAAACCATATTTCCTAGCCAAATCATATCATAACTGCTACACACAGCCTACATCGTTGTCAACATATTAGCTAAAGTAATAGTCAACATAGCTAATAGAACTAACACGTTAGTAAACCCGCTTGTCAAGGGGTGCTGAAGGTGGGTGTGGTGCATGAATCAAGCGCAGGACGCAGAAGCTCAGTCCAAAAGACTTTAGTGCAATATTCACGTAGAAAATAAGCACAATAAGCCCGAAGGCGAAATAACGGCGCACACAGGCGTCAAACAAACGGCGCACTAACATGTGCGAAAAACCTCTCCAAAACACTGGAGGGAAGTACGTAGCTCCAACACAAAACAGAAGAGCAATCACACACAAAGACAAACACACACAACGAGAACTAAATAGGACACTAACGAGGACTAACAAGACACAGGTGTACAACATCAAGACAAAACCAAACGAACATGAAACATAGATCGGTGGCAGCTAGTACTCCGGGACGACGACCGCCGAAGCCTGCCCGAACCAGGAGGAGGAGCAGCCTCGGCCGAAACCGTGACAGTACCCCCCTTGACGCGCGGCTCCAGCCGTGCGCCGACCCCGGCCTCGGGGACGACCAGGAGGACGCGGAGCAGGGCGCGCGGGATGGTCCCGGTGGAACTCCGACAGGAGAGATGGGTCTAGGATGTCCCTCCGCGGCACCCAGCACCGCTCCTCCGGGCCGTACCCCTCCCACTCCACGAGATACTGGAGACCCCCCATCCGGCTTCTTGAGTCCAAGATGGACCGAACGGTGTACGCCGGAGCCCCCTCGATGTCCAGTGGGGGCGGAGGAGTCTCCCCTATCTCATTGTCCTGGAGTGGACCAGCTACCACCGGCCTGAGAAGAGACACATGGAACGAGGGGTTAATATTCTTATACTCAACAGGTAGATGTAACCTATAACACACCTCGTTCAATCTTCTCAGGACTTTAAAGGGCCCCACAAACCGCCGACCCAGCTTCCGGCAGGGCAGGCGGAGGGGTAGGTTTCTGGTAGAGAGCCAGACTCGATCTCCGGGTGCGTACACCGGCCCCTCACTACGGTGGAGATCGGCGCTCGCCTTGTGACGAAGGACGGCCCGCTGCAGGTGGACGTGGGCAGCGTTCCACGTCTCTTCCGAGCGCCTCATCCAATCATCCACCGCAGGGGCCTCGATCTGGCTCTGCTGCCAAGGTGCCAGAACCGGCTGGTAACCTAACACACATTGGAAGGGGGTTAGGTTGGTAGAGGAGTGGCGGAGAGAGTTCTGGGCCATCTCGGCCCAGGGAATGTACCGTGCCCACTCCTCCGGCCGGCCCTGGCAATACGACCTCAGAAACCTACCCACATCCTGGTTGACACGTTCTACCTGCCCGTTACTCTCCGGGTGGTACCCTGAGGTAAGGCTAACCGAGACCCCCAAACGCTCCATGAACGCTCTCCAAACACGGGAGGTAAACTGGGGGCCTCGATCAGACACTATATCCTCGGGTACCCGTAATGCCGGAAGACGTGGGTAAATAGGGCCTCAGCGGTCTGTAGGGGAGTAGGAAGACCCGACATAGGGAGAAGACGACAGGCCTTAGAGAACCGGTCCACAACGACCAGGATGGTGGTATTCCCCTGAGAGAGGGGAAGGTCTGTCACAAAATCCACCGAGAGGTGGGACCATGGTCGTTTTGGAACGGGCAGGGGTTGTAACTTACCCCTGGGCAGATGTCGGGCGCCTTACACTGGGCGCACACCGAGCAGGAGGAGACATAAACCCTCACATCACTAGCCAAAGTGGGCCACCAGTATTTAGTGCTAAGGCAATGCACTGTCCGGCCAATACCCGGATGTCCAGAGGAGGGTGACGTGTGAGCCCAGTAAATGAGTCGATCCCGAATCTCGAGCGGAACGTACTTCCGACCCTCAGGACACTGTGGAGGGCTGGGGTCGGTACGCTACGCTTCGCTCGATTTCGGCATCGACCTCCCACACCACCGGTGCCACAAGGCAAGACTCCGGTAGTATGGGAGTAGGCTCAACGGACCTCTCCTCCGTGTCATACCGCCGGGACAGCGCATCTGCCTTACCATTCTGGGACCCAGGGATGTACGTGATTTTAAATACGAACCTGGTGAGAAACATACTCCATCGAGCCTGGCGAGGGTTCAGTCTCCTCGCTGCCCGGATGTACTCCAGGTTCCAATGGTCAGTCAAAATGAGGAAAGGGTGTTGAGCCCCCTCAAGCCAATGCCTCCACACCTTAAGGGCTTGAACTACAGCTAACAGCTCCCTGTCCCCAACGTCATAGTTACGCTCCGCCGGGCTGAGCTTTTTTGAGTAAAAAGCACAGGGGCGGAGTTTAGGTGGCGTGCCGGACCGTTGAGAGAGAACGGCCCCTATACCAGCCTCAGACGCGTCTACCTCAACCTGAAAGGGTAATGCGGGATCCGGATGCGCCAGCACCGGAGCCGACGTAAACAGGTCCTTCAGTCTCCTAAAGGCCCTGTCCGCATCAGCTGACCACTGCAGGCGCACCGGACCCCCCTTTCAGAAGGGACGTGATGGGAGCTGCCACCTGTCCAAAACCCCGGATAAACCTCCGGTAGTAATTCGCAAAGCCCAAGAACTGCTGCACCTCTTTTACAGTGGTTGGAGTTTGCCAATTACGCACAGCGGACACACGATCCACCTCCATTCTCACCCCTGACGCGGACAACCGATAACCCAAAAAGGAGACCGACTCCTGGAAAAACAGACATTTCTCTGCCTTGACATATAGGTCGTGCTCCAACAGCCTCCTCAATACACGACGCACCAGGGTTATATGCTCGGCTCGGGTAGACGAATACACCAGAATGTCATCAATGTACACGACCACCCCTTGTCCCTGCATATCCCGGAAAATGTCATCTACGAAGGATTGGAAGACTGATGGAGCATTCATCAACCCATATGGCATGACGAGATATTCGAAATGACCTGACGTGGTACTAAACGCTGTCTTCCATTCGTCGCCTCTCCCTAATGCGCACCAAGTTATACGCGCTCCTGAGATCCAATTTTGTGAAAAACCGCGCTCCATGCAATGACTCTGTCATGGTCGCAATCAGAGGGAGTGGATAACTGTATTTCACAGTAATCTGATTGAGACCACGGTAATCAATGCACGGGCGCAACCCTCCATCTTTCTTCTTCACAAAAAGAAGCTCGAGGAGGCGGGAGAAGTGGAGGGCCGAATGTATCCCTGTCTCAAAGATTCGGCTATGTAAGTCTCCATAGCTTTTCTCTCCTCTTGAGACAAAGGATACACGTGGCTCCGTGGGAGCGCTGCTCCTGCCTGGAGATCAATCGCACAATCCCCCTGTCTATGAGGAGGCAACTGCGTCGCCCTAGTTTTACTAAACACGAGAGCTAAATCCCCATATTCAGGCGGAATGTGCAGTGTGGGCACTTGGTTTGGACTTTCCACCGAAGTCGCCCCCACGGAAACACCCAGACATCGCCCCTCGCACTGAGCAGACCACCCATCGAGAGCCCTCTGTTGCCACGAAATAGCAGGGTTATGGGTGCTTAACCAGGGAATTCCCAGCACCACTGGGTACGCAGGAGAGTCGATCAGATACAGCTGTATAGTCTCTTCATGACCCCCCTGCGCACACATCCTAAGTGGTGCTGTGATCTCCCTAATCAACCCCCGACCCCCAACGGGCGGCTATCTAAGGCATGAACGGGAAAAGGTTTGTCAACAGGTAGGAGAGGGATCCCTAAATCTAAACAAAACTTCCGATCAACAAAATTCCCAGCTGCGCCTGAATCTACTAGCGCCTTATGCTGGGAATGAGGTGCAACCTGTGGAAAACACACAGGTATACAAAAGTGCGCAACAGAAAGCTCTGGGTAAGTGGGACGTCTACTCACCTGGGAGGCCCCCCAGTGCGTGGCCTGTCGTCTTCTCCCCGGAGAACCCTCCCCAGCACCTGGCCGCAGTGTGCCCTCCACGACCGCACTTGGTGCAGGGAGACAGGCCCCCTCGGGCTCCTCCTCCTCCTTTCTCTAGCGCCGGCACCCCCGAGCTCCATAGGGCTCGGCTCGGAGGTGCCGGAGGGCGGAATGGACGGACCCCCCTCGGGACGTCCACGGGTGGCCAGCAGGGTGTCCAGACGGATGGACATATCGACCAACTGGTCGAAGGTGAGATGGGTATCCCTGCAGGCCAACTCACGTTGAACGTCCTCCCGTAGGCTACATCGAAAATGGTCGATGAGGGCCCGTTCATTCCACCCTGCGTCCGCCGCTAGAGTCCGGAACTCTAGAGCAAACGCCTGTGCGCTCCTCCTCCCCCTGTCTAAGGTGGACTAGACGCTCCCCCGCCGCTTTGCCCTCAGGTGGATGGTCGAACACGGCCTTGAAGCGGCGGGAGGACTCGGCGTAGGAGATGGTGTTGGCGTCCATCTTCCTCCACTCGGCGTTAGCCCACTCCAACGCCTTGCCCGTGAGACAGGAGATGAGGGCGGAAACGCTCTCGTGTCCCGAGGGCACCGGGTGTACAGTGGCCAGGTAGAGCTCCACCTGCAGGAGGAACCCCTGACACCCGGCAGCTGTTCCGTCATACGCCCTCGGGAGCGAGAGCCGAATCCCCCTGGGTTCCGGACCTGGGACTGGTGGACCGGCCGATGGGGTTGGCAGGGTAGGTGGAGGTGTGGGTACCCCGCTGGCCTCCCATCGGTGCAGGGTGTTGATGACGTCCTGTAGAGCGGTCCCCAGTTGTCGTATCTGGTCATCTTGGCCGCGAACATGCTCCTCGAGCGACTCAGGCATAACTGCAGATCCTGCTGATTCCATTCTGGTGTGTGATTCTGTCAAGGGGTGCTGAAGGTGGGTGTGGTGCATGAATCAAGCGCAGGACTCAGAAGCTCAGTCCAAAAGACTTTAGTGCAATATTCACGTAGAAAATAAGCACAATAAGCCCTAATGCGAAATAACGGCGCACACAGGCGTCAAACAAACGGCGCACTAACATGTGCGAAAAACCTCTCCAAAACACTGGAGGGAAGTACGTAGCTCCAACACAAAACAGAAGAGCAATCACACACAAAGACAAACACACACAACGAGAACTAAATAGGACACTAACGAGGACTAACAAGACACAGGTGTACAACATCAAGACAAAACCAAACGAACGTGAAACATAGATCGGTGGCAGCTAGTACTCCGGGGACGACGACCGCCGAAGCCTGCCCGAACCAGGAGGAGGTGCAGCCTCGGCCGAAACCGTGACACCGCTACAATCATGCAGTAACTTTATGGTGTATGGTCAGTTAGCAGTTTAGCAGTTACACCGGCAGGCCCGGTGGCAATACATTAGTAAAACCAAAAGCTTACCTTGACTTGGAAGAGTTCCAGTGTTGTGTTGGATAGTCATAGCCAGCTAGCTAACATAGCATCCCTCTGTTTGAGCAGGGTGTTTCAGTAGGCTAGACTAGCTAGCTGCATTTGCTAGCTAAGTAAGTGAAACTAAAAGTGAAAAAAATTAATAATAATCTCTCTCTTGCTTTTCTTTCATTTTGGAATAAATTAATTTGTTCAAAACTGTTCAATTATTGTCTCTCTCTCTTTAAGTTAACTACTCATTGCATTTTATGCACTGCGGTGCTAGCTAGCTGTAGCTTATGCTTTCAGTACTAGAGTCATTCTCTGATCCTTTGATTGGGTGGACAACATGTCAGTTCATGCTGCAAGAGCTCTGATATGTTGGAGGACGTCCTCCGGAAGTTGTCATAATTGCTATGTAAGTCTATGGTAGGGGGGTGAGAACCATGAGCCTCCTAGGTTTTGTATTGAAGTCAATGTACCCAGAGGAGGATGGAAGCTAGCTGTCCTCCGGCTACACCATGGTGCTACCCTACAGAGTCCTGTTGAGGCTACTGTAGACCTTAATTGCAAAACAGTGTGTTTTAATCAATTATTTGGTGACGTGAATATATTTAGTATGGTTTTATATAAAAAGGATAACTTTGTGAAAATGTTTTATAATTTAAATGTTTATGAAATTCGCTGAGGAGGATGGTCCTCCCCTTCATCCTCTGAGGAGCCTCCACTAGTAGAGAGTCATTGTACCATCAATTTTTTCATTAACCAGAAATATTGTATTTTCAAGTGTTTTGAAGCTGGTGTACAAAACCGAAAGTAAAAGATGCAAAAACAAAACGTAAGAACGGGAAGCATAGAAATAACGCACATAGAACAGATCTACAGCTTCTTAGACTTGCTTTCAATGAGAATGACACATCTGTAACTGACATTTGTTTGTGAATTTGGTCAGGTCGCCCTTAAAGTTACATATTGCAGCTTTAACAACATGCTCAATCCCAATTATTCAGACTTCTGTGGCTGACTGTCTCCCCGTACACGCACACACACTTCAACCCCCCCCACACACACACACGGAGAAGACACAACGTAACACAAAAGACCCAGATCAGAATAATCTGAATCACAGATAGAATAGAATGATCCGACCAAACACCAAAACATTCTGCTGACTTCCAAAAGAATGTCAGGAATGTCATCAGCATCACCATGACTCAACGGAACATTCCGTTATTATTTGGGTCATTCCTATTTAGATAAAGCGGGAACAACACATTTTGTCTGAAAACATACATAGCATTGATTCTTTCCTCCAGTGTTGTTTTCATTCATCTTCAAAGTAAAGCTTTTCCCCATACGGTCATAGCCTGACTCAGAGGTTATGTTTGACTCATGTTTGACTCTTGCATCTTTGAACAGCTACAGCTGGTGTTTCTCAACACCCAAATAAGTATTAAAGTGTCCAACTGATATTCTCAAAGGTTAATTTAATGGTTAAACAAACACTAATTTTCTTATCAGCGGCGAGGCTTACAGTGTCCATCATCAGGGGCTGTGGTTGGGTGAGAACGTGAATTCCTAGACAGACAGAATGATGCGCACAAACGTACACACACAAAGGGCTCCCGAGTGGCGCAGCGGTCTAAGGCACTGCATCTCAGTGCTTGAGGCGTCACTACAGACCCCCTGGTTAGATTCCAGGCTGTATCACAACCGGCCGTGATTGGGAGTCCCATAGGGCACAATTGGCCCAGCGTCGTCCGGGTTTGGCCAGTGTAGACCGTCATTGTAAATAAGAATTTGTTCTTAACTGACTTGCCTAGTTAAATAAAGGTTAAATAAAACAAATAAATTGGTCCTCTCCTCTCAGGACATAGTGTCCAGGAACACACAGCAGCTCTATGGTCGGTTCCTCTCCTCTCCTCTCAGGACATAGTGTCCAGGAACACACAGCAGCTCTATGGTCGGTCCTCTCCTCTCCTCTCAGGACATAGTGTCCAGGAACACACAGCAGCTCTATGGTCGGTCCTCTCCTCTCCTCTCAGGACATAGTGTCCAGGAACACACAGCAGCTCTATGGTCGGTCCTCTCCTCTCCTCTCAGGACATAGTGTCCAGGAACACACAGCAGCTCTATGGTCGGTCCTCTCCTCTCCTCTCAGGACATAGTGTCCAGGAACACACAGCAGCCCTATCAGATCAACACTGTCCACTTCAGATCCCCCTCCCTCCCTCTCTCCCTCTCTCTCTCTCTCTGGCGGAGCGGCTGAATTGGTGCTAGTCTGCTGTGTGTGTGTGTGTCTGACTGTGTGTGTGTATATGTATGTGTTAGTGCCAGCCCTGATTGATCTCTAGGTGATTGAGTGCCCTGTCTGTCTCTCTCTGTCCGCCCGTCTGTCTGTCTTGGGCTACGACCTCAATGTGTTGGCATGTCACTTAGCACTCCTGCATACATTTACTGCTCCCAAATGGCATTGTATACCCTATAGAGTGCACTACTTTTGACGAGGGTGCATAGGACCCTGGTCAAAAGTAGTGCACTATGTAGGGAATATGATGCCATTTGGGATGCACCCTCTCTTTCCCTTGCCTGGTCCTGCTACTCAAGAGGTGATTTGGGTATGAATGGTACTAGTGCCCCTCAGACAGGCTGCTACTTAAAAGCTTCAGATCGCTGGGATCGCTGGGGTGAAGCTGTCTTCTCTCCCAGACCTGGAGAAGAGAAGAGAGGGGCTGGGGTGAAGCTGTCTTCTCTCCCAGACCTGGAGAAGAGAAGAGAGGGGCTGGGGTGAAGCTGCCCTCTCCCAGACCTGGAGAAGAGGGGGGCTGGGGGGAAGCTGTCCTATCCCAGACCAAGAGAAGAGAAGAGAGGGGCTGGGGTGAAGCTGCCCTCTCCCAGACCTGGAGAAGAGAAGAGGGGGGCTGGGGGGAAGCTGTCCTCTCCCAGACCTGGAGAAGAGAAGAGGGGGGCTGGGGGGAAGCTGTCCTCTCCCAGACCTAGTGAAGAGAAGAGGGGGGCTGGGGGGAAGCTGTCCTCTCCCAGACCTGGAGAAGAGAAGAGGGGGGCTGGGGGGAAGCTGTCCTCTCCCAGACCTAGTGAAGAGAAGAGAGGGGCTGGGGAGAAGCTGTCCTCTCCCAGACCTAGTGAAGAGAAGAGGGGGGCTGGGGGGAAGCTGTCCTCTCCCAGACCTAGTGAAGAGAAGAGAGGGGCTGGGGAGAAGCTGTTGAATCATAATATTCCTCGCTCTCGCTCTCTCTCTCTCTACTGCAACAGGATGTCATTCACTACAGCTAGCTACTGTTATTATTCAGTAATGACAGCTACCTAGTGAGCTACCTCCATTTCCACCTATAATTCCCTTCTTGGCAGAAAGTTATTTCCATCTTTATGTACAGAATAATGTGTTTAAGTATGGAGGGAGGATACAGTGGAGGAAAAGCATGTAGCCTTGACTTGTCTTTTAATGTAGTATGTTGTTATGTCCTTAACTGGCCTCCTTTCAACATAGTCTTTCATTCATTCATGTATGATTATGTGTACACTACATTAGTGGAGGAAAGACTATGTACACACTACTTTAGTGGAGGAAAGACTATGTACACACTACATTAGTGGAGGAAAGACTATGTACACACTACATTAGTGGAGGAAAGACTATGTACACACTACTTTAGTGGAGGAAAGACTATGTACACACTACATTAGTGGAGGAAAGACTATGTACACACTACATTAGTGGAGGAAAGACTATGTACACACTACATTAGTGGAGGAAAGACTATGTACACACTACATTAGTGGAGGAAAGACTATGTACACACTACATTAGTGGAGGAAAGACTATGTACACACTACTTTAGTGGAGGAAAGACTATGTACACACTACATTAGTGGAGGAAAGACTATGTACACACTACTTTAGTGGCTTACTGCAGCCTGCACCACACAGGCTGTAGAGAGAACACACAGAAAGCCTGGCTGAGAGCTCCCACAGCCTCTCTTTACTGCGGCCCCTCACTGCCCCATATACTGTAAATCAGCCATGCTGTCTCTGCCTTTACTTTGATCCAGAGCATTTGTTAACCTGCCTGCAGTTTTGGGGAGGTGGAGTGGAGGTAGAGGGGTGGAGTGGAGGTAGAGGGGTGGAGTGGAGGTGGAGGGGTGGAGGTAGATGGGTGGAGGGGAGGGGAGCAAAGGAGAGAGAGAGAGCTGAGGGTTGGGTTGGGGAGGAGAGAGAGAGAGAGAGCTGAGGGGAGGTTTGGGGAGAGAAGGAGAGCATCTGTTTTCAGGACCTCTTCGGCACGGACAGTTCCTCAGAGCAAACAGCAGCCTGCCCACCAGCTCTAAACCCCACACATCCTGATGATCAATGCTAACTTTATTTACAGACCTTTCAGAGACCAGGCCCCAATCCTCTGAAGTGTTTCTCCCTCTTCTCTCCTTAGCTTCTCTCTCTCTCCCACTCTCTCTCTGCTCCCCGCTGCTTCTCTCCCTCCCATCCCAGCCCCTCTATTCCCTCCCTCTCTGTACATTGAAAGTCCACACACGCCTGCCCACAGCAGTGTATGCACGCGGGCAGAAAGATATGTAATTTCAACACATCTGTTCCAATATGCATTTCAGATCAAGTCGCTGCCGGTTCCCTGGTATAACAGCGGAGTGTTTGACAGGTATTATATCCCTAAAGTACACAACAGATGGTATTTATTAGGGACCCAATGGACATTTTGGAGCTTTTAAGCTTATTCTTTTGGTGTTCTGTTTTTTCTTGCCCTATTTTTTAATTGGATAAATCTAGCGGTAGAACAATATGAATAAGTTGACAATTAAGGACATTCGTCTCTCATAAAACTTTATACAGGCCAACAAACTTCAAGAATGGTGCCGGTCAAGTGCCCTCAACATCAGTTTGGACAAGACAAAGGAGCTGATCATCAATGTCAACAACCTGCCAATGTCCCAACCACTGTCTCTGAACGACCAACCAGTGGAGGTGGTTGAGTGTTTCAAATACCTAGGGACACACATTGATGACAAGCTGAGCTTTACAGAGAATGCAGACTGTATTGTTTTTAATCAGGAAATTGAAGGGGTTTGGGGTCAGCCAGGATGTTCTGGAGAGGGTGTACAGCAGCTTGGTGGAGACAGTCTGGGATGGTAATCTGACCTGGAGGAGACCATCCTCACGTTCAATATGACAGTCTGTTGCGTTTATATTTTTGTTCAGTATATATATGCTCTTATCTTTTGAACAGTGCAGTTGGGGCAGCGGTCAGCTGGGAGGAAATGTATCAATGTTTTCTATGTTAGTCAGTATGATGGACTGAGTGGTTTAAATGGTGTGTTAGTCAGTATGATGGACTGACTGGTTTAAATGGTGTGACAATGTATGGGGATGTGATCCTTTTAATGGAAGGATGTCCATCCTGGATGGACAATAACGTTTTATAATATTGTATTTATTACTCTGCGGTGTATCGCTGTGCAGTGTGGTGTGTGTTTCTTGGCAAATTGGAGAGTTCATTGTCCAATCAGTAAGCGTGTGTGTATGTGTGTTCCGAGAGAGTGAGAGTTGAACAGATTGCGTGGCTGTGAACTCATCGTCACTCCTGTGGCTCACTGCACCTAATGGACCAGCCTGCTGCGCTGTGTAACCCACTGTACCTAATGGACCAGCCTGCTGCGCTGTGTAACCCACTACTCCTAATGGACCAGCCTGCTGCGCTGTGTAACCCACTGCACCTAATGGACCAGCCTGCTGCGCTGTGTAACCCACTACACCTAATGGACCAGCCTGCTGCGCTGTGTAACCAACTGTACCTAATGGACCAGCCTGCTGCGCTGTGTAACCCACTGCACCTAATGGACCAGCCTGCTGCGCTGTGTAACCCACTGCACCTAATGGACCAGCCTGCTGCGCTGTGTAACCCACTGCACCTAATGGACCAGCCTGCTGCGCTGTGTAACCCACTGCACCTAATGGACCAGCCTGCTGCGCTGTGTAACCCACTACACCTAATGGACCAGCCTGCTGCGCTGTGTAACCCACTGCACCTAATGGACCAGCCTGCTGCGCTGTGTAACCCACTGCACCTAATGGACCAGCCTGCTGCGCTGTGTAACCAACTGCACCTAATGGACCAGCCTGCTGCGCTGTGTAACCCACTGCACCTAATGGACCAGCCTGCTGCGCTGTGTAACCCACTGCACCTAATGGACCAGCCTGCTGCGCTGTGTAACCCACTGCACCTAATGCCGACAGCGGTGTGTGTGTGTGTGTGAGTTAGCTCCTGCCCCTCTGGGTGCCACCTGAGCTTCAGAACGTCAGTTCTCATCTTCTCTCACCAGCCACACACCTGTTCTCTATACTACCCCTGCGCGTGCACACACACACTCTCTCGTACCGCTACATGGGTTTGTGTAAGACTCACTATGAGTGTGGTGAAGGGGTTGTGTTTGTGTGGTCGGGTGGTGAGTTGTTCCCCTTGTGTAGGGCTTTCTGCTGGCCTGGTCGAGTGGTGAGTTGTTCCCCTGGTGTAGGGCTTTCTGCTGGCCTGTTCGGGTGGTGAGTTGTTCCCCTGGTGTAGGGCTTTCTGCTGGCCTGGTCGAGTGGTGAGTTGTTCCCCTTGTGTAGGGCTTTCTGCTGGCCTGGTCGGGTGGTGAGTTGTTCCCCTGGTGTAGGGCTTTCTGCTGGCCTGGTCGGGTGGTGAGTTGTTCCCCTGGTGTAGGGCTTTCTGCTGGCCTGGTCGGGTGGTGAGTTGTTCCCCTTGTGTAGGGCTTTCTGCTGGCCTGGTCGAGTGGTGAGTTGTTCCCCTGGTGTAGGGCTTTCTGCTGGCCTGGTCGGGTGGTGAGTTGTTCCCCTGGTGTAGGGCTTTCTGCTGGCCTGGTCGGGTGGTGAGTTGTTCACCTGGTGTAGGGCTTTCTGCTGGCCTGGTCGGGTGGTGAGTTGTTCCCCTGGTGTAGGGTTTTCTGCTGGCCTGGTCGGGTGGTGAGTTGTTCACCTGGTGTAGGGCTTTCTGCTGGCCTGGTCGGGTGGTGAGTTGTTCCCCTGGTGTAGGGCTTTCTGCTGGCCTGGTCGGGTGGTGAGTTGTTCCCCTCGTGTAGGGCTTTCTGCTGGCCTGGTCGGGTGGTGAGTTGTTCCCCTCGTGTAGGGCTTTCTGCTGGCTGGGTATCTCAAGGTTAGCCAGGGATTACACTTTATATGGGCTTTCACAACAGTTAACTTTCAATGTCCAACTCATGGCAGCAGGAATTCAAGGCCACAGTAAAGTTGATTTCTGCACAGGATAAGGACATATATGTCTGTCTGGTCCTGTATGTCTCAGCTGGTAGAGCATTGCTCTTGCAACGTCAGGATTGGGGGTTCAATTCCCGGGAACACCCATACGTGAAGTGTATGCACACATGACTGTGTGGCTTTAGATAAATGGCATATTCTATATTATATTTACCAAGATGTAAGTTATACGGTCTTATATACCACGGCTGTCAGCCAATGTGTGTGTGTGTGTGAGAGGAGAGCTAGAGAGAGAGTGAAGAGGGAGGAATGGCCACTATTGACTGCTCTGTAGGCTGTGGTTTATGCTGTAAAGCAACAGTCTGTTTTAGCAGGCCTTCCACACTGCTGGAGGCCTCTGTTAAGTGTTGCCTTCCACACTGCTGGAGGCCTCTGTTAAGTGTTGCCTTCCACACTGCTGGAGGCCTCTGTTAAGTGTTGCCTTCCACACTGCTGGAGGCCTCTGTTAAGTGTTGCCTTCCACACTGCTGAAGGCCTCTGTTAAGTGTTGCCTTCCACACTGCTGGAGGCCTCTGTTAAGTGTTGCCATCCACACTGCTGGAGGCCTCTGTTAAGTGTTGCCTTCCACACTGCTGGAGGCCTCTGTTAAGTGTTGCCTTCCACACTGCTGAAGGCCTCTGTTAAGTGTTGCCTTCCACACTGCTGGAGGCCTCTGTTAAGTGTTGCCTTCCACACTGCTGGATGCCTCTGTTAAGTGTTGCCATCCACACTGCTGGAGGCCTCTGTTAAGTGTTGCCTTCCACGCTGCTGGAGGCCTCTGTTAAGTGTTGCCTTCCACACTGCTGGAGGCCTCTGTTAAGTGTTGCCTTCCACGCTGCTGGAGGCCTCTGTTAAGTGTTGCCTTCCGCACTGCTGGAGGCCTCTGTTAAGTGTTGCCTTCCACACTGTTGGAGGCCTCTGTTAAGTGTTGCCTTCCATGCTGCTATAGGCCTCTGTTAAGTGTTGCCTTCCACACTGCTGGAGGCCTCTGTTAAGTGTTGCCTTCCACACTGCTGGAGGCCTCTGTTAAGTGTTGCCTTCCCCACTGCTGGAGGCCTCTGTTAAGTGTTGCCTTCCACACTGCTGGAGGCCTCTGTTAAGTGTTGCCTTCCACACTGCTGGAGGCCTCTGTTAAGTGTTGCCTTCCCCACTGCTGGAGGCCTCTGTTAAGTGTTGCCTTCCACACTGCTGGAGGCCTCTGTTAAGTGTTGCCTTCCACACTGCTGGAGGCCTCTGTTAAGTGTTGCCTTCCACACAGCTGGAGGCCTCTGTTAAGTGTTGCCTTCCACACTGCTGGAAGCCTCTTACGTGTTGCCTTCCACACTGCTGGAGGCCTCTGTTAAGTGTTGCCTTCCACACTGCTGGAGGCCTCTGTTAAGTGTTGCCTTCCACACTGCTGGAGGCCTCTGTTAAGTGTTGCCTTCCACACTGCTGGAGGCCTCTGTTAAGTGTTGCCTTCCACACTGCTGGAGGCCTCTGTTAAGTGTTGCCTTCCACACTGCTGGAGGCCTCTGTTAAGTGTTGCCTTCCACACTCTGACTCTGCTCTGCTGCACTAGCCATCTTTACAAACACTGTGATAATGACTCACCAAACATTACCACTTCAGCTCAGAATGCCTCTTTTGAAAAGTATATTTTCTTGCCTGGAAATAATATGAATGAATAAGTGACAGGCTACATTTATTGAATCATTGTTCAAAGGGTCTCCGTTAAAGGGTCTCCATTAAAGGGTCTTCATTAAAGGGTCTCTAATAAAGGGTCTCCATTAAAGGGTCTCCATTAAAGGGTCTCCATTAAAGGGTCTCTATTAAAGGGTCTTCATTAAAGGGTCTTCATTAAAGGGTCTCTGTTAACGGGTCTCTGTTAACGGGTCTCCGTTAACGGGTCTCCGTTAACGGGTCTCCGTTAAAGGGTCTCCATTAAAGGGTCTCTAATAAAGGGTCTCCGTTAAAGGGTCTCCGTTAAAGGGTCTCTATTAAAGGGTCTTCATTAAAGGGTCTTCATTAAAGGGTCTCTAATAAAATGTCTGTGATCCGAGATTATTTGCTAGTACGACTGACCCCAAGCCTGTACTCTCATGATTATGAATTATCGCATTATGAATGAACCTCTCGTGCGGGTGCGTGTGAATGAGTCTGAACCCTAGTACACTCCTCTTCAGGTAGATCTTGTCTGCTGTTGGTCTCTCCAGGAGATTGGCCTCAGGAAGGCATGGAGAAGTGAGAGGCTGAGAGATACAGGCCTCATCATCAGCAACACCCCCCCCCCCCTCCCCCTAGAATGCTAGAAATAGCATTCTAGTTTGCTCTGTTTTTTTGTTAATTCTTTCCAATGTGTCAAGTAATTATCTTTTAATTTTCTAATGATTTGGTTTGGTTTAATTGTGTTGCTGTCCTGGGGGTCTGTTTGTGTTTGTGAACAGAGCCCCAGGACCAGCTTACTTAGGGGACTCTTCTCCAAGTTCATCTTTCTGTAGGTGATGGCTTTGTTATGGAAGGTTTGGGAATCGCTTCCTTTTAGATGGTTGTCGAATTTAACAACTTATTTTCCTGGATTTTGATAATTAGCGGGTATTGGCCTAATTCTGCTCTGCATGCATTATTTGGTGTTTTTCGTTGTACACGGATTATATTTTTGCAGAATTCTGCATGCAATCTCAGTTTGGTGTTTGTCCCATTTTGTGAATTCTTGGTTGGGGAGCGGACCCCAGACCTCACCAACATAAAGGGCAATGGGTTCTATAACTGATTCAAGTATTTTTAGCCAGATCCTAATTGGTATGTCGAATTTTATGTTCCTTTTGATGGCATAGAAGGTCCTTCTTGCCTTGTCTCTCATATCGTTCACAGCTTTGTGGAAGTTACCTGTGGCGCTGATGTTTAGGCCGAGGTATATGTCGTTTTTTTGTGTGCTCTAGGGCAACAGTGTCTAGATGGAATTTGTATTTGTGGTCCTGGCAACTGGACCTTTTTTGGAACGTCGTTATTTTTGTCTCTCTCCCCCCCTCTCTCGCTCTCCCTCCTCTCTCCCCCCTCTTTCTCCACCCCCCCTCTCTCAATTCAATTCATTGGGCTTTATTGGCATGGGAAACATATGTTTACAGCAAAGCGAGTGAAATAGACAATAAACAAAAGGGAAATAAACTATCAGAAATGGACAGTAAACATTACACTCACAAACGTTTTTAAAGAATATAGACATTTCATCTCTCGCTCACTCTCTTCCCACCCTTCCCCCTCTCTCTCCCCCAACTCTCTCTTCCACCCGCTCTCTCTCTCTCCCCCCGCTCTCTCTCTCTCCTCCACTCTCCCTCTCTCTGTCCCCCCACGCTCTCCTTCTCTCTCTGTCCCCCCACGCTCTCCTTCTCTCTCTGTCCCCCCACGCTCTCCTTCTCTCTCGCTTTCTCTCTCCCCTCTCTCTCGCTCTCTCATTATCTCCGTCTCTCCGTCCCTCTCTCTCTCTATCTCCTCTCTCCCTCCCTTTCTCTCTCTCTCTCTCTCTCTCATCTCTGTCTCATCTCTCTTTCACCTTCTCTCCATCTCTCTCTCTTTCAGAAGGAACCAGGAAAATATCTGTGTTTCTGTCACTGTGTCTTTGAGACAAGACACTGCTTCACTGTAGTGTTAGCACCTACTGTCATTATCCACAGTGAAATGAAACACGTTAGCTAACGTCTCCGTTTCGTGACTTGTGGTGACTAGTTGTATGTGTTGTTTTGTCCAGAGAAACTGTTATTTTGGAATGTTAATGAATTGGCTTTTCCTTTAAAGGTATTTTACTGCTTTGAGTTGTGATGCGAGTTAAACTCCATCATCAGTATTCTGTGGGGTTTTGATCATTGCTTCAAAAGGGGTTTGACTTGAATGAAAGTGTACAGATGAATAGATATTGACAAGCTACCGTAGCATGTGTGTGAGCTGAGCGTTGCATGTGAATTAATCAACCAAATAATTTAGCTCTAAGATAAGTTTCTTTCTTTAACTGTCCAGATAGACTTTGAAACTTCAAACTGTAATTTGGGGTGAGGCATTAGACTAGTTTGAGCAAAAATGTAGGTTAATTTATGAATCCCTATCATGGAAAACTACCCAAAAACCCAAATTATTAAATGTACACACATATCATGGTTTTTCACTCCGTTAAATACTTCTCTGCCATATTCCTTTCTGTGCTGGCTTTAACTGTCAAGGGTTTCAGCAGCATACAGAATAGCCGTTCACTTTATTATCATTAATATTTTACTGTGAATTGGAGTGGAAATGAGTGGTACTTGTGTTAGTGAATCTCAATCCAGATGAGGAAAGTGATTGGGAATGAAAGGTATTGTTTATAGAGCCTGCTGTGCTACAGCCAACCGTACGCTCTGAAACATACACACACACACACACACTCACACACACACTCACACACACTCTCACATATACACTCACACACACACACACACACATACACACTCACACTCACACTCACCTCCTCACATTAAGATGCAGAAAGTTGAAGCCACCTGGCCCTCAGCAAATCAACAATGGGAAGTGTTACGCTGTTAGGCAGATGTTTCTAGATGTAATCAACAGCTTGTGGGAGGATTAGATTCGGCATGGATACATTTTGTAATATAGTATTGGGAAGGCCCCTTTATACGGTGTTGAATAGTTTCATGTATGGGGATTCTTCCAAGATACATTAGCAACGCTAGATACTCTCTCATGCAGATGTTAAATGTACTTTTTCCTCTTTTGTCTTTATTTACTATTTTGTGCTTAACATCTCAACCAATTTTCCTGATACTGCTATCCCTGATCTCACCAACAAACACAAACATGTCCATATCATCTCTTCGGGAAGCGAGATCCTGAAGATGTTCCCCTGAATGTGAGTTCTGCAGCAACTTTCACATGAAGAAGCAGAACTCCCACTACAACAATACTACTCCCACTTGTATCAGAGAAGCAGACTCCAGCATGCCTCTCATTACCACTTCAGAGAGACCGCAGCAAACTAGGCCCACTGATCAGAGAGACAGCAGACTAGGCCCACTGATCAGAGAGACAGCAGACTAGGCCCACTGATCAGAGAGACAGCAGACTAGGCCCACTGATCAGAGAGACAGCAGACTAGGCCCACTGATCAGAGAGACAGCAGACTAGGCCCACTGATCAGAGAGACAGAGAGAGAGAGCGAGAGAGCGAGAGAGAGCAGACTAGGCCCACTGATCAGAGAGTGAGACAGCAGACTAGGCCCACTGATCATAGAGAATGCAGCTCACAGCTGGGGCGTGTTGCGTAGCACTAGCTAACTCCCCTCTCTTTCCTACCTCTCCTTGTTCTCTCTCTCCTGCCAGATGAATTGTTTACCTTCCCAGATTGCCTCTATTCCTTCTCATCCTCCCATCCGTCTCTCACACCTTGTGCGCCGCAGCACTTTTTTCCCTTCATCTCTCATCTCAACCACTCCCCTACATCTGTTGTGTAAATACTCACCTCCGAAGACGACGAGTAATGACGAAGACATTATGCAGAGAAAGAGAGAGAGAGAGAGAGAGAGAGAGAGAGAGGGAGAGATCGAGATATAGAGAGGATGAATTTGTTTTTGTTTTTTTCTTCTTCCCCTGAACTTGGGAAAACAAAGAAATTGGAATAATTCTGCTCAAGACAATGAAGTCTTTTATAAGCCTTCTAACTCCACACTTGCAGATCTAATTCAGAGTTTGCTGATTTCCAGTAGGTTTTTAATTAAAGGGATTTGGTCCCCTGTGGAGTGTAGGCCTTGAGTAAGCGTAAGCACTGATAGGTGTAAAATGTGTGAACAGTGAACACCCGAATAACAAAATGGCTCCCCGCAAGTCTGTCCCAATCCCAAATCGACCCCTAGACCCTATGCCTTATGCACTTGTGGAGATCTGAGATAATTTGATGGGTATAAGCAATATGGTGAAACTCCCACCTAGACTATCAGAGGGCAAGTTGAAACTATTACCAAATTGCTTACACGTCAAATCATCTCAGATCTCCACAAGGGCATAGGGTCTAGTGGTCGATTTGGGAAAGGGCCACTGTGTGTGTGTGTGTGAGTGTGTGACTCAAGAAGCAAGAAGTTCAACCCTGTTGTGGTGTTGTCGACATTTGAAACCTGTTTCTCTAAGGATTAAGTTGTTTACCCAACGGTTTTATGAACTGAAATGTTTTGTAAGTTGATAAGTCGTTCTGTAAGTAGATATTTACAGTTAACAGTTTCCCTCAGTATCATAGCACAGTGTGATCAGATTTGACCAGTTTAACGCTTTTATAAACTGAAATCAACCTCAGGTGTGTTTTCTTGGTAGATATGAATAGTTTACAGTTTCATCAGTATCATAACCATATGGTGGGATCAAGATCGATTTCACCAAACAGTTGTATCAACTGAAATGATCCTCAGGTGTTTCTGTTAGTAGATGGACGGTAGTATGAAAATGTATGCACTCACTAACTGTAAGTCGCTCTGGATAAGAGAGTCTGCTAAATGACTAAAATGTAAATGTAAAATGTAGATAGAAGTGTTGTTTACAGTTTCCCCAGTATCATTATATCATACACATAGTGTGACTAGATTAGCACCTGACACCACGTTACCCTGAACAGCTTGGTGTTTAACATGGACCGGAGTGACGTGATGAAGTCACCCTTCATTAGGTCTAATTCCTGCTAACACCCCGGAACATTCTGTTAAACATCCACTGGGGGTATCCCAGCTGGGCTTCATTATGGTCTGAAGTGGAAACCCCTTCCCCATCCCACCAGCATCTCATCACCAGTATCAACCCCACCATATAACCTTCCCCATCCCACCAGCATCTCATCACCAGTATCAACCCCACCATATAACCTTCCTCCTTCACCAGCATCTCATCACCAGTATCAACCACACCGTAGAACCTTCCTCCTTCACCAGCATCCCATCACCAGTATCAACCACACCGTAGAACCTTCCTCCTTCACCAGCATCCCATCACCAGTATCAACCACACCGTAGAACCTTCCTCCTTCACCAGCATCCCATCACCAGTATCAACCACACCGTAGAACCTTCCTCCTTCACCAGCATCCCATCACCAGTATCAACCACACCGTAGAACCTTCCTCCTTCACCAGCATCCCATCACCAGTATCAACCACACCGTAGAACCTTCCTCCTTCACCAGCATCCCATCTCCAGTATCAACCACACCGTAGAACCTTCCTCCTTCACCAGCATCTCATCACCAGTATCAATCCCACCGTAGAACCTTCCTCCTTCACCAGCATCCCATCACCACTATCAACCCCACCATAGAACCTTCCTCCTTCAGCGCTGGCAGTTCTCCTGCCTCAGGACAGTTGCTATAACCATCTCTTGGAGGGTATCTCCAGTTGCACTTTATTTGGCTGTTTTTCTTTCTGGAACTTAGTATCTACCAGGTGTTTGGACGTCCTAGCTAATCAATGAGCTAATTGATCAATGAGTTGTAAGAAAATAACAGAAATCCACTCACTTTTCAGCCTTCGAGGACTGGAGTTTGACACATGATGTGGACTATTGGGAGATACATCCCTACCCTCCTCCTCCTCCAGTTGCTCTCTCCCCGCCCCTGCTCTGCCCTGCCAGCCACCTATAGGCAGGTAGAGAAGTCATAAAGTCATCCATCTCCCAGTGAGCCCTGTAGAGCAGAGCTATAAGCAAAACAAAGGTGGTGTAGACTAGCTAGCTAGATAACTAGCACTGGGGCTGTGGATGGATGGATGGATGGTGAGACTCAACACAACCCAGCGTCATGGTAATGATGTGTACTCAGAGAGTAGAGTGAGGAGCGAAAGTACTCAAACAAATATACACACACATACACGTATACCCCTACACACACCAACACACACCCCCTGCCATCCTCTTGAGTGATGTGTGGGGCTCCCCTAACTGGATGGTTAGGGAGTGAGGAGCCTGTGACTCCAGAGTGTGTCTCTCCTCTCTGCCATATCATTGTCTGCTCTGCATACAGGAGGCCAGGAGAGCAGGAGGACAGGAGAGCAGGAGGCCAGTGCAGTCTGGTGTAGTAGCATCTCTCCCCCTCCCTCGTCTCCCCAGCGCCTCATTCCTTTTCATTTGGCTGTAACTGACAGCTAAGTTCAGGAGCAGCAGCAGTAGCAGAAGCAGCAGTAGTAGTAGTAGTAGCAGTAGTAGTAGTAGTAGTAGCAGTAGTAGTAGTAGCAGTAGTAGTAGTAGTAGCAGTAGTAGTAGTAGTAGTAGCAGTAGTAGTAGTAGTAGCAGTAGTACCGTATTTTCCACACTATAAGGCGCACCGGAGTATAAGCCGCAGCAGCTAAATTGAATGATATTGAATGATGTGTACATATATAAGCCGCACTGGACTATAAGCCGCAGGTGTTTTAATGTTTAATTACCATATGTAAGGGTTCGTGCACAGAGGGGATTGTCGGGAAAGAGACAAACTGTCTCGCTCTCGTAATGTCTGTCTGTCTTGCTCTCGTTCTGTCTCTCGTTCTGTCTCTCGTACCACTCTCGGTTCCACTTTTACTTTTGCGCGCTACCTGTCTCACTCTTTTCCGGCCTCCAGCTTTTCCTGCTGGAGCCCGCCACTTAAAGGTGGGGGGCGCGGACCGGTCATAGAGCCCATAGAGTTAAAGTTGGTGGACTGTAACCTGTAAAATCCATAGATTTAGGAGGTCTTCTAGTGGCCGTTAGCTGTAAAAATCCATAGATTAGCCGCACCGTTATATAAGCCGCAGGGTCGAAAAATGGGGAAAAAGGCGCGGCTTATAGTCCGAAAATTACGGTAGTAGTAGTAGCAGCAGCAGTAGTAGTAGTAGTAGTAGTAGTAGTAGTTGTAGTTGTAGTAGTAGCAGTAGTAGTAGCAGCAGTAGTAATATTAGCAGCAGCAGTAGTAATATTAGCAGCAGTAGTAGTATTAGCAACAGTAGTATTAGTAGTAGCAGCAGTAGCAGCTCTGGGCTGCAGACCATTTTAGTATCCTTAGGAGTGGAGCTGTCTTTGTCTGTCAGGCAACTGGCCAGTGTGTCCTGGGCCTCTCTCTCTTTCTTTGCTGCTGGGGTCATTATTATGCGAGACCTCACCAAGGTCTCTCTCTCTCTCTCTCTCTCCTCTCTCTCTATTGGCACATAAACATACTGTATGTTAACATTGCCAAAACAAGTGTAATAGATAATAAACAAAAGTGAAATAAGCAATACAAAATGAACAGTAAACATACTCACATTCATTATTTTATCTCTCTTCAGAGCACACATCACCTCACTCTCTGTTTGATTTCAATAAAACCGTTGATTCATGAGCACCATTGTCATTGTCTACGTTAAACAACAGATTCATTGAAGTAGTCTGATATCCATTTTAGATGGGATGGAGTATGACTTGGCGATACCACTGTGTTCATTCATTCATTTATTCAGCCATTCATTCATTTATTTATCCATTATTTATCCTCCAACAAATGAACTTTGATTGCAGGCCCAGGCAAGTACATGTTACAGGGCTAGAAAGCCATTAATGTGTGTTGGGGGGGTATTCACTCTGATTCACTCTGTACACGGCGGTGGTGTAGAGCTGAGCTCACCACAGAGATTCTTTCTCTCTCTCTCTCTCTCTCTCTCTCTCTCTCTCTCTCTCTCTCTCCCTCTCTCTCTCTCTCCCCTTCTCTCTCTCCTTCTCTCTCGATCTCTCTCTCTCTCTCTCTCTCTCTCTCTCTCTCTCTCTCTCTCTCTCTCCCCTTATGTCTCTTCCTCTCTCTCGCTCTCCTCTCTCTCTCGCTCTCCTCTCTCTCTCTCGCTCTCCTCTCTCTCTCTCCCCCTTTCTCTCTCTCTCTCTCCATCTCTCTTCCTCTCTCTCTCTCTTACTCTCTCTCTCTTTCTCTCTCTCTCTCCTTTCTCTCTCTCTCTCCCCTTCTCTCTCTCCTTCTCTCTCTCCTTCTCTCGATCTCTCTCCCTCTCTTCCTCTCTCTCTCTCTCTCTCTCTCTCTCTCTCTCTCTCTCTCTCTCTCTCTCTCTCTCTCTTTCTCTCTCTCTATATATCTCTCTCTCTCTCTCTCCCCTTATGTCTCTCTCTCTCTTTCTCTCTCTCCCCTTCTCCCTCTCTTCTCGCTCTCCTCTCTCTCTCTCTCTCTCTCTCTCGCTCTCTCTCTCTCTGTATGATATAGTAAAGGCGTAACCAGGGGTAGCGCAGGAGACACCCACTAATAGCATCTGAACTAGCGCTGCATTCTGGAAGCTCCCGAGCGGCCGACTTATTTCCAAAGACCTCAGCAATCACGCCTGACAAGCTAACAATGCATCAAAGAGGCACAAAAATGTCCATGTCGAGTAGACAGGCAGACAGGAGGAACCATTGTGTGATTCCAGACATGTAGCCAGGTCCTTGCTGCACAGAAGAGACAATTTTATCATTTATCTTTTGCTGTCTATCCTCTATATCTCTCTCCATCCCTCCCTCCCTCCTTTCTCTATCTCTCTCTCTCCCTCCCTCCTTCCTCTCGCTCTTGTTCTCTCTCCCCCTCGCTCTCCCTTGCTCGCTCTCTCTCTCTCTCTCTCTCTCTCCTCTCTTCCTGATGAGGTATAGATCCAGCTATACTTGAGATGTAGACAGGAGGGGAGGAGGGACACTGTGTTTCATAATACACTGCTGCCAATCTGTTTCAGCTCCATCAGAGCAGCCCAAATGGCACAGACCCTATTCCCTATATAGGGCCCATAAGGCTCTGGTTAAAAGTAGTGCACTATATATGGTGCTATTTGGGATGCAGCCCATCCCTTCATTCATTCGGCCCTCTTCTCCTTTGTCACCGTAATGATGTCTTCAACAGACAGGGACAGCTTATTTTGGACGAGACGGGAACAGACTCAGACATTAATTTCACTGCCGTATCTCAGTATCTTATTCCAGGAACCACTTTCACTTAGTTATTCATTAGATTGGATGAGTCAGTCCAGGACAGGACATACAGTGCATTTGGAAAGTATTCAGACCCCTTGACTTTTCCACATTTTGTTATGTTACAGCCTTATTCTAACATTTATTAAATTGTTGTTTTTTCCCCTCATCAATCTACACACAATACCCAATGATGACAAAGCAAAAACAGGTTTTTAGACATTTTTGCAAATGTATTAAAAGTAAAAAACGGAAATCTACATTCTCTACTCCCCCATCTCTCTCCTCTCTCTACTTTCTACTCTCTCTACTCTCCTCTCTGCTCTCTCTCCTCTCCTCTCTCTACTCTCCTCTCCTCTCTCCTCTCTACTTTCTCTCCTCTCTCTACTTTCTCTACTCTCCTCTCTCTACTTTCTCTACTCTCCTCTCTACTTTCTCTACTCTCCTCTCTCTACTCTCCTCTCTACTCTCCCCTCGCTCTACTCTCCTCTCTCTACTTTCTCTACTCTCCTCTCTCTACTTTCTCTACTCTCTCCTATCTCCTCTCTCCTCTCTCTACTCTCCTCTCTCTACTTTCTCTACTCTCTCCTCTCTCTACTCTCTCTTCACTCTCTACTCTCCTCTCTCTACTTTCTCTCCTCTCTACTCTTTCTACTCTCCTCTCTCTACTTTCTCTACTATCTCCTCTACTCTCTCTCTTCTCTCTCTTCACTCTCTACTCTCCTCTCTCTACTTTCTCTCCTCTCTACTCTACTCTGCTCTCTCTACTTTCTCTCTACTCTCCTCTTTCTACTCTCCTCTCTCTAATTTCTCTACTCTCTCCTCTACTCTCCTCTCTCTACTTTCTCTCCTCTCTCTACTCTCCTCTCTCTTCTTTCTCTCTTCTCTCCTCTCATCTCTCTACTCTCCTCTCTCTACTCTCTATCTCTTCATCTCTGTATGATCCACTAGTACTTATTGTAGATTTCTCTTCTCATAATGCCAGCCCATGTTTAGAGCTTCAGATTGGCCATATGGTTTTGGTAAGGCAGAGTAAATACATAGAAGGTTGTTGGGTTTAGTCCCTCTGTAAGCCAGACAGAACGGTTTTGTGGTTCAGTCCCTCTTTACAGCCCATTGAGTCAGCTGTGTTGTCAGTGAAGCGTCACTCAGCTGTAGAAGCACCAAACCCAACCCGTTCCTTCTGGGGTCACACACAGGCACACTCACTCAGTCACACACACACACACACACACACACACACACACACACGTCATGACAATGGAAATTGCTCTATGCATCCATACAGCCAAGGGTTTTCAGGAGAGAAAACAATGAAATTGTTGCAAGTTGTAGACTGGGGATGGAGAAGCCTGTGTGTGTAAACTAAGAACTCTCTTTCATGGTCACAGTCTCTCCACTGCATGGCTTAACGCAGCTGTCACAAACCAACGGTTCTCTATTGGTCACATGGAAATATCTCCACTTCCCCAAAAATAAGTGTTAAAGTACCCATCTCAACTTAGAATTGAGTCTAAACATACACCATGCCACATAATGAATACACACTGCTAACGTTATGAGCCAACAAAAAACAACAGTATTTTTTCTACAGTACATTACAGGACTTTCCCGTTTAATGAGGTCTGTGATTGTAAATGATCTCGGAAGCGTCTGTGAAAAACCATAATAGGTGCCCGACCCCACTGGCATTAACCAAATGAGGGTGTGAGTGTGCAAGGATCCTGAAAGTGGTCCTTAAAGGCTGCTATTTAGAACACAGTGAAGCATGTCTCAATGTCCAGAGGACAATTAGCTAGGTGACTCGTCACTGGGGGACTACGCTGCACGTTCACGGCTCTCCCTCAGCCAATTACCTCATACTACAAACCCACAGACCGACATATACAACACAACCCATCTGACCACAATACAAACCCACAGACAGACATATGTGACCGACAGCCTTGATTCGGTCTTATGTAGCAAAATTTAAAATTTTGTTTTTTAAATTGGATAAAAGCAGAGACACAGAGCTACAAAATTGTTTATCATACACTGCATTTAAAGGAACAATGGGAAAGTAATTCTGCTTTGAAAGTTGATAAACTTGTAATCTCACTTTTGAGAAAATGGCCTTTCAATGTTTTGGTACCTACTGTTTACTGACACCGGCCATATTCAACGGGTGTTGTGCCTTTGTAAATTCATCAGTTATTCTGCACTCTGGCATACTCAGACTGAATTTAAGAAAGCACATTAGCTAGCAAGCTAAACAATGAACCATAATCCCAACTCATGATGTTACTACCATGCATGAATCTGCAGTTAGCTAACCAGCCAGGTTCAATGTTAGCTAGCTAGCATTAGGCTCTAACTAGCCAAGCAAATGCCTCTGAGATACGAATACTAAGAACATACACGTGACTTTAGCTAGCGAGCCAGCCAGCTAACGTTAGCTAGCTAGTTAAACAATTAACCATACTCCCAACTCATGACTTTACTACCCTGCTTGAATCTGCAGGTAGCAAACCAACCAGGTTCAATGTTAGCAAGCAAATGGCTCTGAGATACAAATAATAAATTCATACGCGTAATGTTAGCGAGCGAGCCAGCCCGCTAACCTTAGCTAGCTAGCTAACAGTACACTTTAACTTGAAATGAAACCACTTTCTGTCAAAAGTAGAAATGTGTAATATCTGAAAATGTAGCTAACTAGACTATCTTATCCGTATACATCATGCATGATGGACACGTCTCCCTGTCACGGATGCCATTGTTGCCCTTAGTTTGAAGATGTAATCCGGAGACAGGTGTTTTCTCTATCTCTTTAGCTATCATACTCTAATTCCACTGATTTCAAAACTTGATCCTCCAGAAAGTGGAGAGCAACACTTATGCAGCTCCACTACACAATACATTTTTTAAAAAGCCACGTTAGACAGGATTACCTACACATACTGACCAGCTCAAATAAACAGAAGCCCTCTATATGGCAGACCAATCCGAACTCCTCTCTCTGCATGTCCAGCCCACTCATTATCTCAGCCAATCATGGCTAGTGGGAAGGTTGCTGTCTTTTTCTGTGGTTTAACCAACTAGTATCGTAATATAACAATTGTATTAGTATTTACAGATGGCATACAAGTTTGTTATTAAGGCACATTAAAGTTCACATGTTCCAGAAGGCATTTCTGCCAAAAAACGCATTTTGATTTTAAAAAAAAGTTTATGTTCAAATGGCTCTCCTGTGAAGTAGTGACCCACGACATACGCCTAGTTTCCTGAAACGAGTCACATATACAACACAACCCATCTGACTACAATACAAACCCACAGACTCAAGCTGAACACAAGCTTGTGGAGACTTAAGACTGGCTATGGCCGTGTTCCAACCCTTATGTTCCACACTTGCATAATACTTTGAATGAAGCAATTTATTGAGCAAGAGTTCAAGTGGTATGCTAGTGTGGCTATTGGAACACAGGCTCTGTATATGACAGGGAAACAAGGCTTGGGAAGAGGAATATACAGTAAGACCATGTTTGTATTCCTCCACTTGGGTTGGTTGGAAAGATCAAGGATTCATAAGAGCCCTGCTGAACCTCTTGAATATGAATGACTCTGGGCCGAGCAGACATCGGTAGGCCAGGTGTTATCTCCTGGAAACACAAGGATCAACTTCATGTGATTAGAAATGGACGTCTGTCAATAAGTGCACATAAATCCAGATTTGATGTCGAGAGGAAGCTCGATGAGGGCTAATAAAGATGGTACGGTAGCTTAGTGGTTAAGAGCGTTGTGCCAGTAACCGAAAGGTCGCTGGTTCTAATCCCCGAGCCGACTAGGTGAAAAATCTGTCGATGTGCCCTTGAGCAAGGCACTTAACCCAAATTGCTCCTGTAAGTCGCTCTGGTTAAGAGTGTCTGCTAAATGACTAAAATGTAAAATGTAAGGATACCACAGGAGGCTCAAACCAACAACATCAGGAAGAGGAATACAATCAGGAGAGAGAGAAGAAGCATGTGTTCAAAAATGGTCTTGGAGTGATGATCTAGGATCAGGGGCCATATGTATCAAGCATCTCAGAGTACGAGTGAAGTGCTGATCTAGGATCAGGTCCTCCTTGTCCATATTATCTCATTTATTATGATCTAAAAGCTGTGAATATGGGCCCTGGTATTGGTTGTTTTGGTTGGCAGCGTTTGGTTTCTCAGGCTGTCCACAGAAGTCTTTAAAGTCTAGGGTTCAGTTCAGATACTTGTCTTCCAACCTCATCCGGCTCAGTTTATAAAAGCAAAGTAATGTTACGAGGATGTCTACAAATGTAGCTTAAAGATTTCTGCGTTAAATCCAAATTGTTTGTCGTCTTGTACATTACCCAATGATCAGACAATGAAGGCTTCAGATTGCTGCGTAACATCGCTAGTCTTCTAGTCATACCCATACAATACATTGTCTATGGAGGTGCTTAGGACCACCACTTCCTCTCTAACTGATTTCCTCGAGTATTGAAGTGGAACGACCTCTTAGCTGCTAACCCATCTGGAGGAGGATTTTCTCCTGTCGCTAATTGTAGGACGGCTCATTATATCAACTGATTGTCCAATGTGTTCACTCAGTAATGTCAGGGGTCACTGTAGCAGGAGACAGGTGTGTTCACTCAGTAATGTCAGGGGTCACTGTAGCAGGAGACAGATGTGTTCACTCAGTAATGTCAGGGGTCACTGTAGCAGGAGACAGATGTGTTCAGCCAGTAATGTCAGGGGTCACTGTAGCAGGAGACAGATGTGTTCACTCAGTAATGTCAGGGGTCACTGTAGCAGGAGACAGATGTGTTCAGCCAGTAATGTCAGGGGTCACTGTAGCAGGAGACAGGTGTGTTCACTCAGTAATGTCAGGGGTCACTGTAGCAGGAGACAGATGTGTTCACTCAGTAATGTCAGGGGTCACTGTAGCAGGAGACAGATGTGTTCAGCCAGTAATGTCAGGGGTCACTGTAGCAGGAGACAGATGTGTTCACTCAGTAATGTCAGGGGTCACTGTAGCAGGAGACAGATGTGTTCACTCAGTAATGTCAGGGGTCACTGTAGCAGGAGACAGATGTGTTCAGCCAGTAATGTCAGGGGTCACTGTAGCAGGAGACAGATGTGTTCACTCAGTAATGTCAGGGGTCACTGTAGCAGGAGACAGATGTGTTCAGCCAGTAATGTCAGGGGTCACTGTAGAAGGAGACTGATGTGTTCAGCCAGTAATGTCAGGGGTCACTGTAGCAGGAGACAGATGTGTTCAGCCAGTAATGTCAGGGGTCACTGTAGAAGGAGACTGATGTGTTCAGCCAGTAATGTCAGGGGTCACTGTAGCAGGAGACAGATGTTCAGCCAGTAATGTCAGGGGTCACTGTAGAAGGAAACTGATGTGTTCAGCCAGTCTGTCACCTCTCACCCTCTCACCCAGTCTGTCACCTTTCCCTCTCCCAGTCTGTCATCTCTCTCTCCCAGTCTGTCACCTCTCTCTCCCAGTCTGTCATCTCTCTCTCCCAGTCTGTCACCTCTCTCTCCCAGTCTGTCATCTCTCTCTCCCAGTCTGTCACCTCTCTCTCCCAGTCTGTCATCTCTCTCTCCCAGTCTGTCACCTCTCCCAGTCTGTCACCTCTCCCAGTCTGTCATCTCTCCCAGTCTGTCATCTCTCTCTCCCAGTCTGTCACCTCTCCCAGTCTGTCATCTCTCCCAGTCTGTCATCTCTCTCTCCCAGTCTGTCACCTCTCCCAGTCTGTCATCTCTCTCTCCCAGTCTGTCATCTCTCTCTCCCAGTCTGTCATCTCTCTCTCCCAGTCTGTCACCTCTCTCTCCCAGTCTGTCATCTCTCTCTCCCAGTCTGTCATCTCTCTCTCCCAGTCTGTCATCTCTCTCTCCCAGTCTGTCACCTCTCTCTCCCAGTCTGTCACCTCTCTCTCCCAGTCTGTCATCTCTCTCTCCCAGTCTGTCATCTCTCTCTCCCAGTCTGCCCCCCACTCCCTCTCCCAGTCTGTCACTTCTCCCTCTCTCCTAGTCAGACATGAAAGGTTGTTTGCTGCTCCACTATTCCACCCCTCTCTCTGTTCTGTTGTGTTGGTTCCACCTACTCAGCAGGAGATAGCCTTGAAGTTGGTTTGAACCTGTGAATCAGAGTTCAATAATAATAGAATCTATGCAAACCAGGATCAATGAACCATTCCTCTGCAGAGGTCCTAATTCAATCACGGACCCGGCCAATAATCGATTGTCATTGAGGCTGCTAATAAGGTACTGTTGCTGGAATTATCCCACAGAGAGAAGATCTGCATAGCAACAGTGGACAGACATCACACGCCAATGTTGATTTTCAACTGACTTGCGTCACACATCCTGTAGTTAGTTAAATGATGTTTCCTTGACACATTTCTGATATGTCTTTAGTTTCTTGTTCATCTTACCCTGATTCTGTATTGTGATATGTAAGCTATGAATATGAATGCTCCTGGTCCCATTGGAGGTGTTTTAGGTACTTTCATTCAGATAATATGATGTAAATAACCTTTTCTCTCTCTCTCTCTCTCTCTCTCTCTCTCTCTCTCTCTCTCTCTCTCTCTCTCTCTCTCTCTCTCTCTCTCTCTCTCTCCCTCTCTCTCTCTCTCCCTCTCTCCCTCTCTCCCTCTCTCTCAGGGTTCCTGGTATCACCATCGCAACGGACATCATCTGTGGTTTCCCAGGGGAGACGGATGCTGACTTCCAGGAGACATGTGACCTGGTGAAGGAGTATCGCTTCCCCAGCCTCTTCATCAACCAGTTCTACCCCCGGCCTGGCACCCCCGCCGCCAAGATGGACCAGGTCCCCGCCCAAGTGGTGAGTTAGTTACACCCCTAACCCCTCCTGATACTACCCTAACCAGTTACACCCCTAACCCCTCCTGATACTACCCTAACCAGTTACACCCCTAACCCCTCCTGATACTACCCTAACCAGTTACACCCCCTAACCCCTCCTGATACTACCCTAACCAGTTACACCCCTAACCCCTCCTGATACTACCCTAACCAGTTACACCCTAACCCCTCCTGATACTACCCTAACCAGTTACACCCCTAACCCTCCTGATACTACCCTAACCAGTTACACCCCTAACCCCTCCTGATACTACCCTAACCAGTTACACCCCTAACCCCTCCTGATACTACCCTAACCAGTTACACCCCTAACCCCTCCTGATACTACCCTAACCAGTTACACCCCCTAACCCCTCCTGATACTACCCTAACCAGTTACACCCCTAACCCCCTCCTGATACTACCCTAACCAGTTACACCCCTAACCCCTCCTGATACTATCCTAACCAGTTACACCCTAACCCCTCCTGATACTACCCTAACCAGTTACACCCCTAACCCCTCCTGATACTACCCTAACCAGTTACACCCCTAACCCCTCCTGATACTACCCTAACCAGTTACACCCCTAACCCCTCCTGATACTACCCTAACCAGTTACACACTAACCCCTCCTGATACTACCCTAACCCCTCCTTATACTACCCTAACCAGTTACACCCTAACCCCTCCTGATACTATCCTAACCAGTTACACCCCTAACCCCTCCTGATACTACCCTAACCAGTTACACCCCTAACCCCTCCTGATACTACCCTAACCAGTTACACCCTAACCCCTCCTGATACTATCCTAACCAGTTACACCCTAACCCCTCCTGATACTACCCTAACCAGTTACACCCTAACCCCTCCTGATACTACCCTAACCAGTTACACCCCTAACCCCTCCTGATACTACCCTAACCAGTTACACCCCTAACCCCTCCTGATTCTACCCTAACCAGTTACACCCCCTAACCCCTCCTGATACTACCCTAACCAGTTACACCCCCTAACCCCTCCTGATACTACCCTAACCAGTTACACCCCTAACCCCTCCTGATACTATCCTAACCAGTTACACCCCTAACCCCTCCTGATACTACCCTAACCAGTTACACCCCTAACCCCTCCTGATTCTACCCTAACCAGTTACACCCTAACCCCTCCTGATACTACCCTAACCCCTCCTTATACTACCCTAACCAGTTACACCCTAACCCCTCCTGATACTACCCTAACCCCTCCTTATACTACCCTAACCAGTTCTACCCCTAACCCCTCCTGATACTACCCTAACCAGTTCTACCCCCGCCAAGATTGACCAGGTCCTCTCACAAGTGGTCCGCTATGCTCCTTTTCCCACCTGATACATCACAGACCTGGGTCAAATACATTGGTCAACTACTTTTAAATACTTGAGTTGCACTTGATTTAGGTTGATTTCAGGTGTGTGTGATCACACCACATGTTCCACCACATCACACCTGTTTCCATTTGACCACATATTGTAACAGAGTTATTCTTCCTCTTCCATGTGATCAGATGGTGAAATAAAGGAAGATCATTCTTCTCTGTCTCTGAGCCAAGTACACAGGCAGGCATTGTGGCTTTCAGCTCTTGACCTATCAGAGTTTCTCTCTCTCTGAGCCAAGTACACAGGTAGGCAGTGTGGCTTTCAGCTCTTGACCTGTCAGTTTGTCTCTGTTACTCTGACCACCTCTGCCTTTCAAATGTATCACTCTCAGCATGGCCCTGACTGAGCTATCTCACTAAGAATCTGGGTGCTTCCTGGTCTTGTTTTGAAGTTGTCCCAGCCCATTTCCCGCTCAGAATCTGCACAACAGATGTAAATAAATGCATGGACCAGAGTGTTTGGAGGCAGTAGAGTTTAACATGGACCAGAGTGTTTGGAGGCAGTAAAGTTTAACATGGACCGGAGTGTTTGGAGGCAGTAAAGTTTAACATGGACCAGAGTGTTTGGAGGCAGTAGAGTTTAACATGGACCAGAGTGTTTGGAGGCAGTAGAGTTTAACATGGACCAGAGTGTTTGGAGGCAGTAGAGTTTAACATGGACCGGAGTGTTTGGAGGCAGTAGAGTTTAACATGGACCAGAGTGTTTGGAGGCAGTAGAGTTTAACATGGACCAGAGTGTTTGGAGGCAGTAGAGTTTAACATGGACCGGAGTGTTTGGAGGCAGTAGAGTTTAACATGGACCAGAGTGTTTGGAGGCAGAGTTTCAGTACGGTAATATGATATGAGCAGGGCTGAGTGAAACAGGGTACTAGCAGGGAGACAGTGTGTTTGGGGGTATCCGTTTGAATCACTCAGCTTAGGAAGTAGTTATTCAGGATGTAAGGGAACTTGTGATTCTGAGCAGTCTGACTGCAATGTAGTTCATCTTAAACACACACAGGGACTTTGTCTGGCTCTGCGGCTGGTAGACGTGTGATCATGCTGGCAGACATGTAAAGGCCCCTGTCTGGAGAGGGACCTACACATCAGGTCTCAATCAACACCAGGGCTGCGTCCCAAATGGCTCCCAATAATAGTGCACTACTCTATGGACCCTGGTCAAAAGTAGTGCACTAAATAGGTAATAGGGTGCTATTTGTGACATAGCCTCAGGCCCAGGCTCAGCTCTGTTTGTACAGGTGTTTCAACCCATTCCACATGGCAGACTACATCAAGGCCTGTTATAATGGCTCTGTGTAGCGCTAAACCACAAGCTGGGGGTCTGGTAATAAGACTACGTAGGGCAGAAGGGTTGGGATCAATTCCATTTCAATTTAGTCAATTCAGGAGGTTAACAGAAATTCCAATGAGGGAAATTAACAGACTGACTTGAAATGAAACTAACCCCACTCCTACTGCCAGTGACATGACTGAAAGGAGTTGATTCGGCCTGTCTAAAAGGATGCCAGCCTAAACTCAGCGAGCTCAATCATATTATCCTAAGTACTGTATTGACATCAGGTATTAGGCTGTAGTAATGCATGGATGTTTCAGATGATGATGGCTTGAATCACCCAGCTGTCAGGGCTAATAAATAGTCAAGCAGGAGATGTATTTAAATGTGTTTTAGTATGTCTGATTCTGAATATTCAACATTTGGAGTTTGTGTCTCTATCAACGAAAAACAGACTGAAAGTTCTCCCTCTCATCATCTGAACATAAAAACCCGTTCCAATTATGTCAAGAAGATTTTCTGTGAATATTATATGGCCTGGAGTGTTTTATAACGCTTACTGGATTAACACCTTCAAAGACACTGGAGTTCAGTTCTCATCTCTCTTAATATATCCTTGTGTGTGTGTGTGTGTGTGTGTGAGAGAGATATCTCTCTCAGCATTAATGGTAATTAATACAGTGCCGTTTGTGAACTGAGCCAGGCGTTTCCCTCAGACTGAATTCTACCAGTAGGAGTAATTCAGCAGAAGCACTAGTCAGTCAGATGCCAGTTCATTTCAAGGAGACATTTCTCTCTCATATTTTAACTGTCTTGAATTACAACATTTTTTGTCTGTTTTATATTCTTCAATCCATAAATGTTCCTACAAAAGATGAAAACAAGGGAAAATAGGATATTGGCTTTTTATTTATTAATTTTTTTATTCTGTCATTCATTATTGACAATGTGAATGTGTATCCAGTGAAGTTTCCACTTAATGCAATGTTAATGAATAGGTAACATCATGTTCAGTATTAATGAATAGGTAACATCATGTTCAATATTAGTGACTAGGTAATGTAATGTTCAATATTAGTGACTAGGTAACGTAATGTTCAATATTAGTCACTAGGTAACATCACATTCAATAGTAATGAATAGGTAACATCATGTTCATTATTAATGAATAGGTAACATCATGTTCATTATTAATGAATAGGTAACATCATGTTCATTATTAATGAATAGGTAACATGTTCATTATTAATGAATAGGGAACATCATGTTCAGTATTAATGAATAGGTAACATCATGTTCAGTATTAATGAATAGGTAACATCATGTTCAGTATTAATGAATAGGTAACATCATGTTCAGTATTAATGAATAGGTAACATCATGTTCAGTATTAATGAATAGGTAACATCATGTTCAGTATTAATGAATAGGTAACATCATGTTCAGTATTAATGAATAGGTAACATCATGTTCATTATTAATGAATATGTAACATCATGTTCAGTATTAATGAATAGGTAACATCATGTTCAGTAGTAATGAATAGGTAACATCATGTTCAGTATTAATGAATAGGTAACATCATGTTCAATAGTAATGAATAGGTAACATCATGTTCAGTATTAATGAATAGGTAATGTCATGTTCGTTATTAATGAATAGGTAACGTCATGTTCGTTATTAATGAATAGGTAACATGTTCGTTATTAATGAATAGGTAACATCATGTTCAGTATTAATGAATAGGTAACATCATGTTCAGTATTAATGAATAGGTAACATCATGTTCAGTATTAATGAATATGTAACATCATGTTCAGTATTAATGAATAGGTAACATCATGTTCAGTATTAATGAATAGGTAACATCATGTTCAGTATTAATGAATAGGTAACATCATGTTCATTATTAATGAATAGGGAACATCATGTTTGTTATTAATGAATAGGTAACATCATGTTCAGTATTAATGAATAGGTAACATCATGTTCAGTATTAATGAATAGGTAACATCATGTTCAATAGTAATGAATAGGTAACATCATGTTCAGTATTAATGAATAGGTAACGTCATGTTCGTTATTAATGAATAGGTAACGTCATGTTCGTTATTAATGAATAGGTAACATGTTCGTTATTAATGAATAGGTAACATTATGTTCAGTATTAATGAATAGGTAACATCATGTTCAGTATTAATGAATAGGTAACATCATGTTCAGTATTAATGAATATGTAACATCATGTTCAGTATTAATGAATAGGTAACATCATGTTCAGTATTAATGAATAGGTAACATCATGTTCATTATTAATGAATAGGGAACATCATGTTTGTTATTAATGAATAGGTAACATCATGTTCGTTATTAATGAATAGGTAACATCATGTTCGTTATTAATGAATAGGTAACATCATGTTCGTTATTAATGAATAGGTAACATCATGTTCACTATTAATGAATAGGTAACATCATGTTCAATAGTAATGAATAGGTAACATCATGTTCATTATTAATGAATAGGTAACATCATGTTCATTATTAATGACTAGGCAATGTAATGTTCAATATTAGTGACTAGGTAACGTAATGTTCAATATTAATGAATAGGTAACGTAATGTTCAATATTAGTGACTAGGTAACATCATGTTCATTATTAATGAATAGGTAACATCATGTTCATTATTAATGAATAGGTAACATCATGTTCATTATTAATGAATAGGTAACATCATGTTCATTATTAATGAATAGGTAACATGTTCATTATTAATGAATAGGGAACATCATGTTCAGTATTAATGAATAGGTAACATCATGTTCAGTATTAATGAATAGGTAACATCATGTTCAGTATTAATGAATAGGTAACATCATGTTCAGTATTAATGAATAGGTAACATCATGTTCAGTATTAATGAATAGGTAACATCATGTTCAGTATTAATGAATAGGTAATATCATGTTCAGTATTAATGAATAGGTAACATCATGTTCATTATTAATGAATATGTAACATCATGTTCAGTATTAATGAATAGGTAACATCATGTTCAGTATTAATGAATAGGTAACATCATGTTCAGTATTAATGAATAGGTAACATCATGTTCAGTATTAATGAATAGGTAACATCATGTTCAATAGTAATGAATAGGTAACATCATGTTCAGTATTAATGAATAGGTAACGTCATGTTCGTTATTAATGAATAGGTAACATCATGTTCGTTATTAATGAATAGGTAACATCATGTTCAATATTAGTGACTAGGTAACGTAATGTTCAATATTAGTGACTAGGTAACGTAATGTTCAATATTAGTCACTAGGTAACATCACATTCAATAGTAATGAATAGGTAACATCATGTTCATTATTAATGAATAGGTAACATCATGTTCATTATTAATGAATAGGTAACATCATGTTCATTATTAATGAATAGGTAACATGTTCATTATTAATGAATAGGGAACATCATGTTCAGTATTAATGAATAGGTAACATCATGTTCAGTATTAATGAATAGGTAACATCATGTTCAGTATTAATGAATAGGTAACATCATGTTCAGTATTAATGAATAGGTAACATCATGTTCAGTATTAATGAATAGGTAACATCATGTTCAGTATTAATGAATAGGTAACATCATGTTCAGTATTAATGAATAGGTAACATCATGTTCATTATTAATGAATAGGTAACATCATGTTCAGTATTAATGAATAGGTAACATCATGTTCAGTATTAATGAATAGGTAACATCATGTTCAGTATTAATGAATAGGTAACATCATGTTCAATAGTAATGAATAGGTAACATCATGTTCAGTATTAATGAATAGGTAACGTCATGTTCGTTATTAATGAATAGGTAACGTCATGTTCGTTATTAATGAATAGGTAACGTCATGTTCGTTATTAATGAATAGGTAACATGTTCGTTATTAATGAATAGGTAACATCATGTTCAGTATTAATGAATAGGTAACATCATGTTCAGTATTAATGAATAGGTAACATCATGTTCAGTATTAATGAATATGTAACATCATGTTCAGTATTAATGAATAGGTAACATCATGTTCAGTATTAATGAATAGGTAACATCATGTTCATTATTAATGAATAGGGAACATCATGTTTGTTATTAATGAATAGGTAACATCATGTTCGTTATTAATGAATAGGTAACATCATGTTCGTTATTAATGAATAGGTAACATCATGTTCGTTATTAATGAATAGGTAACATCATGTTCACTATTAATGAATAGGTAACATCATGTTCAATAGTAATGAATAGGTAACATCATGTTCAATAGTAATGAATAGGTAACATCATGTTCATTATTAATGACTAGGCAATGTAATGTTCAATATTAGTGACTAGGTAACGTAATGTTCAATATTAATGAATAGGTAACGTAATGTTCAATATTAGTGACTAGGCAACATCATGTTCAGTATTAATGAATAGGTAACATCATGTTCAGTATTAATGAATAGGTAACATCATGTTCATTATTAATGAATAGGTAACATCATGTTCATTATTAATGAATAGGTAACATCATGTTCGTTATTAATGAATAGGTAACATCATGTTCACTATTAATGAATAGGTAACATCATGTTCAATAGTAATGAATAGGTAACATCATGTTCATTATTAATGAATAGGTAACATCATGTTCATTATTAATGACTAGGCAATATAATGTTCAATATTAGTGACTAGGTAACGTAATGTTCAATATTAATGAATAGGTAACGTAATGTTCAATATTAGTGACTAGGTAACATCATGTTCATTATTAATGACTAGGCAATGTAATGTTCAATATTAGTGACTAGGTAACATCATGTTCAATATTAGTGACTAGATAACATCATGTTCAGTATTAATGAATAGGTAACATCATGTTCGTTATTAATGAATAGGTAACATGTTTGTTATTTATGAATAGGTAACATCATGTTCGTTATTAATGATTAGGTAACATCATGTTCGTTATTAATGAATAGGTAACATCATGTTCGTTATTAATGAATAGGTAACATCATGTTCAGTATTAATGAATAGGTAACATCATGTTCATTATTAATGAATAGGTAACATCATGTTCAGTAGTAATGAATAGGTAACATCATGTTCAGTATTAATGAATAGGTAACATCATGTTCATTATTAATGAATAGGTAACATCATGTTCAGTAGTAATGAATAGGTAACATCATGTTCAGTATTAATGAATATGTAACATCATGTTCAGTATTAATGAATAGGTAACATCATGTCCAGTATTAATGAATAGGTAACATCATGTTCAGTATTAATGAATAGGAAACATCATGTTTGTTATTAATGAATAGGTAACATCATGTTCGTTATTAATGAATAGGTAACATCATGTTCGTTATTAATGAATAGGTAACATCATGTTCGTTATTAATGAATAGGTAACATCATGTTCACTATTAATGAATAGGTAACATCATGTTCAATAGTAATGAATAGGTAACATCATGTTCATTATTAATGAATAGGTAACATCATGTTCATTATTAATGACTAGGCAATGTAATGTTCAATATTAGTGACTAGGTAACGTAATGTTCAATATTAATGAATAGGTAACGTAATGTTCAATATTAGTGACTAGGTAACATCATGTTCATTATTAATGAATAGGTAACATCATGTTCATTATTAATGAATAGGTAACATCATGTTCATTATTAATGAATAGGTAACATCATGTTCATTATTAATGAATAGGTAACATGTTCATTATTAATGAATAGGGAACATCATGTTCAGTATTAATGAATAGGTAACATCATGTTCAGTATTAATGAATAGGTAACATCATGTTCAGTATTAATGAATAGGTAACATCATGTTCAGTATTAATGAATAGGTAACATCATGTTCAGTATTAATGAATAGGTAACATCATGTTCAGTATTAATGAATAGGTAATATCATGTTCAGTATTAATGAATAGGTAACATCATGTTCATTATTAATGAATATGTAACATCATGTTCAGTATTAATGAATAGGTAACATCATGTTCAGTATTAATGAATAGGTAACATCATGTTCAGTATTAATGAATAGGTAACATCATGTTCAGTATTAATGAATAGGTAACATCATGTTCAATAGTAATGAATAGGTAACATCATGTTCAGTATTAATGAATAGGTAACGTCATGTTCGTTATTAATGAATAGGTAACATCATGTTCGTTATTAATGAATAGGTAACATCATGTTCAATATTAGTGACTAGGTAACGTAATGTTCAATATTAGTGACTAGGTAACGTAATGTTCAATATTAGTCACTAGGTAACATCACATTCAATAGTAATGAATAGGTAACATCATGTTCATTATTAATGAATAGGTAACATCATGTTCATTATTAATGAATAGGTAACATCATGTTCATTATTAATGAATAGGTAACATGTTCATTATTAATGAATAGGGAACATCATGTTCAGTATTAATGAATAGGTAACATCATGTTCAGTATTAATGAATAGGTAACATCATGTTCAGTATTAATGAATAGGTAACATCATGTTCAGTATTAATGAATAGGTAACATCATGTTCAGTATTAATGAATAGGTAACATCATGTTCAGTATTAATGAATAGGTAACATCATGTTCAGTATTAATGAATAGGTAACATCATGTTCATTATTAATGAATAGGTAACATCATGTTCAGTATTAATGAATAGGTAACATCATGTTCAGTATTAATGAATAGGTAACATCATGTTCAGTATTAATGAATAGGTAACATCATGTTCAATAGTAATGAATAGGTAACATCATGTTCAGTATTAATGAATAGGTAACGTCATGTTCGTTATTAATGAATAGGTAACGTCATGTTCGTTATTAATGAATAGGTAACGTCATGTTCGTTATTAATGAATAGGTAACATGTTCGTTATTAATGAATAGGTAACATCATGTTCAGTATTAATGAATAGGTAACATCATGTTCAGTATTAATGAATAGGTAACATCATGTTCAGTATTAATGAATAGGTAACATCATGTTCAGTATTAATGAATAGGTAACATCATGTTCAGTATTAATGAATAGGTAACATCATGTTCATTATTAATGAATAGGGAACATCATGTTTGTTATTAATGAATAGGTAACATCATGTTCGTTATTAATGAATAGGTAACATCATGTTCGTTATTAATGAATAGGTAACATCATGTTCGTTATTAATGAATAGGTAACATCATGTTCACTATTAATGAATAGGTAACATCATGTTCAATAGTAATGAATAGGTAACATCATGTTCATTATTAATGACTAGGCAATGTAATGTTCAATATTAGTGACTAGGTAACGTAATGTTCAATATTAATGAATAGGTAACGTAATGTTCAATATTAGTGACTAGGTAACATCATGTTCAGTATTAATGAATAGGTAACATCATGTTCAGTATTAATGAATAGGTAACATCATGTTCATTATTAATGAATAGGTAACATCATGTTCATTATTAATGAATAGGTAACATCATGTTCGTTATTAATGAATAGGTAACATCATGTTCACTATTAATGAATAGGTAACATCATGTTCAATAGTAATGAATAGGTAACATCATGTTCATTATTAATGAATAGGTAACATCATGTTCATTATTAATGACTAGGCAATATAATGTTCAATATTAGTGACTAGGTAACGTAATGTTCAATATTAATGAATAGGTAACGTAATGTTCAATATTAGTGACTAGGTAACATCATGTTCATTATTAATGACTAGGCAATGTAATGTTCAATATTAGTGACTAGGTAACATCATGTTCAATATTAGTGACTAGATAACATCATGTTCAGTATTAATGAATAGGTAACATCATGTTCGTTATTAATGAATAGGTAACATGTTTGTTATTTATGAATAGGTAACATCATGTTCGTTATTAATGATTAGGTAACATCATGTTCGTTATTAATGAATAGGTAACATCATGTTCGTTATTAATGAATAGGTAACATCATGTTCAGTATTAATGAATAGGTAACATCATGTTCATTATTAATGAATAGGTAACATCATGTTCAGTAGTAATGAATAGGTAACATCATGTTCAGTATTAATGAATAGGTAACATCATGTTCATTATTAATGAATAGGTAACATCATGTTCAGTAGTAATGAATAGGTAACATCATGTTCAGTATTAATGAATAGGTAACATCATGTTCAGTATTAATGAATAGGTAACATCATGTTCAGTATTAATGAATAGGTAACATCATGTTCAGTATTAATGAATAGGAAACATCATGTTCAGTATTAATGAATAGGAAACATCATGTTCAGTATTAATGAATAGGTAACATCATGTTCAGTATTAATGAATAGGTAACATCATGTTCAGTATTAATGAATAGGTAACATCATGTTCATTATTAATGAATAGGTAACATCATGTTCAATATTAGTGACTAGGTAACATCATGTTCATTATTAATGAATAGGGAACATCATGTTCAGTATTAATGAATAGGTAATATGTTCATTATTAATTAATAGGTAACATCATGTTCATTATTAATGACTAGGTAACATCATGTTCATTATTAATGAATAGGGAACATCATGTTCATTATTAATGAATAGGGAACATCATGTTCAGTATTAATGAATAGGTAACATCATGTTCATTATTAATGAATAGGGAACATCATGTTCATTATTAATGAATAGGGAACATCATGTTCGTTATTAATGAATAGGTAACATCATGTTCGTTATTAATGAATAGGTAACATGTTCGTTATTAATGAATAGGTAACATGTTCGTTATTAATGAATAGGTAACATCATGTTCGTTATTAATGAATAGGTAACATCATGTTCGTTATTAATGAATAGGTAACATGTTCGTTATTAAT
>NC_059208.1:30161557-30254057 GCF_020615455.1 Coregonus clupeaformis | reverse complement strand
ACAGGCTGGGCTGCAACTTAACACCTTTACTGGTGGGTGAGTCTCAACCTGTCGTTTAACTCCTTAAAGCCTTTTTTATTTCCCATGGTTGAAACAACATGACCGCCCCGACACTACACTAAACCTTAGTCACATTGGGGTAATTAAAATTACCTTCCTCCCTCCTTGCCCCTCCCGCATGCCTGGCCTGCCTGCAAGTCCTCCTCCGCTCTTCCTGAAGAGGCAGCGGTGGAGGAAGGTGGAAGCCATCCATTAGATGCTCCTAACCATTCATCACTGTGTGAAGGCATGGGGCCTCAGCGCCCAGCAGTGCCCGGCTGGATAAACATGCTGAGAAACCGAAGCCTCCCTCCCTCCCTCTTCTTCCCTTCTTCCCTCCCTCCCTCCCTCCCTCTTCTTCCCTTCTTCCCTCCCTCCCTCCCTCCCTCATCCCTCCTTCTTCCCTCTCTCCCTCCCTCTTCCCTCCCCCTCAATCCATTCACCAATGTAAGCCTCCTGTTGTCCCTAGGGCGGAGCCAGGCAGAGCCAGTCTGGGCTGGGTAGAGCTGGGGTTGGGTAGGGATGGGGCAGGGCTGGGTAAGACTGTTTTCTCTGGCCATCTGGAGGATGTTATTAATGTGTAGCCCTGCGGTAGATTAGACACTGCTGCCTGGCTTTGAAGGCCTGCCTCGCGGAGCTGACTGATGCTGCTGTGGGGAGGAGAGGGAGACTAGAGACTACGGCACCAGGTGTACCAGTCAGCCATAGGAGACCCCAGACGGGACCACTACAAAGAGGAGTGTGCACTCTTTCTTTCTCTCTCTCTCTCTCTCTCTCTCTCTCTCTCTCTCTTTTTCTCTCTTTTTCTATCTTTCTTTCTCTCTCTCTTTCTCTCTCTTCAGACACACCTCTTCAGCAGCATGGCAGGGAGTACAGAGGTAGTTAGAGAGAGAGGTAGGGCTATCTCCGGTAGCATGTATGAATAGAGGTAAGGGGAAGGAGAGTTTAGATCTGTCATTAGTTTCCTACAAGGCATAACAACAACAACAGTTCTGCCTTTTCATTCCCATGATCAATAATACCCTTGCATTGAACTGTACTGGCAATACAAAGTTTGCAAAATATGAGAATCAGCTTGCTATGTCTTCCTTACCACTGAGAACTACTGGTGTTATTTTTGTAGATCAAAGTTCATCATATATTATTAGTTTATAGACCAGTGGTTTTCAAACCCCTACTCGGGGACCCCCAGCAGTTCCAAGCAGTTGACTAATCATCAAGACCTTGATTGGTAAATCAGGTAAGCTAGTTCAGGGCTACAACAACATGGTAAAACAGCTGGGAATCCCAGAGGAGAGGTTTGAAAACCACTGTTATTTTTTTTGGGGTCCCTGAATCAGTGGTCTGAACGTCTGTTTGTCTCTAAGGCATGTTGTCTTCTCTGTATTCTATCTTGGTCTCTTGTAGGGCCATAAAGTTGTCCTCACCAACACTTAGAGACATACCCTAACCCTTCCGTCTATCTCGCTGGGTGAGGTAGGGGAAAGTGTTTTACCTCAGGACTAAGGGTGTGTCCCAAATGGTACCCTATTCCCTATGAAATGCACTACTTTTGACAAGGGCCCATAGGGTTCTTGTCAAAAGTAATGCTCTATTTAGGGAATAGGGTGTCATTCTTTAGTTTCCTAAAACACACGTTAATGGAATGGAATGACACCTTTACACCGGCTGACATGTAGGTCCTAATAGGATGGAATGGGAATGTTGGGCTTGGAATGGAAAAGACACCTTTACACCGGCTGACCTGTAGGTCCTAATGGGATGGAATGGGAATGTTGGGCTTGGAATGGAAAGGACACCTTTACACCGGCTGACCTGTAGGTTCTAATGGGATGGAATGGGAATGTTGGTCTTGGAATGGAAAGGACACCTTTACACCGGCTGACCTGTAGGTCCTAATGGGATGGAATGGGAATGTTGATCTTGGAATGGAAAGGACACCTTTACACCGGCTGACCTGTAGGTCCTAATGGGATGGGATGGAATGGGAATGTTGGGCTTGGAATGGAAAGGACACCTTTACACCGGCTGACCTGTAGGTCCTAATGGGATGGAATGGGAATGTTGGTCTTGGAATGGAAAGGACACCTTTACACCGGCTGACCTGTAGGTCCTAATGGGATGGAATGGGAATGTTGGTCTTGGAATGGAAAGGACACCTTTACAACGGCTGACCTGTAGGTTCGAATGGGAATGTTGGTCTTGGAATGGAAAGGACACCTTTACACCGGCTGACCTGTAGGTTCTAAAGAGGCACTTCAAAATGGTTTAACCTCTTATGCATTATCTCCAGCACCAGCGGGGTTAAAAAGTGAGTGGTGAATTGCCCCTTTAATATTTGCCATTTAGCAGACGTTTTTATCAAAAGTGACTTAGTCATGCTTGCATACATTTTACGTCCTGGGAATCAAACCCATTATCCTGGTGTTGCAAGTGCCATGCTCTACCAACTGAGCTACAGAGGTAAATGAAATGTCAGAACATTTAGTTGTTGTTTTTTTATCCTGTTGCTTGTTGAATAAACTGAACAGACCAAAGAAGGGAGAGCCAGTCTACAGTACCATCCAGGTCTGTTGTTTCACCATCCTTTGAGTTTCTTTGGCCAGTTCAAGGCCCACAAACATATATTCCTCTCCTGTGTGGTGCCATAATGGTAGTGTACTCCATTGGCTGGTGTTGTTGCTTTGTCTTAGGCCGTGTCTCAAATGGTACCCTATTCCCTTTATACTGCACTACTGTTGACCAGAGCCCTATATAGGGAATATGATGCCGTTTGGGACACAGACATATTTGTGTCAATGTCATATAAGTTACTCCCAGCTCTCTATTTACCATAGCTTCTCTGCACTGATCCCCCCCCTCATCTTATATAAAGATAGGCCTTGGCTAAGTCCCAAATTGTATCCTATTCCCTATGTAGTGCACTACTTCTGGTCAAAGGTAGTGCATTATATAGGTAATTGGGTCCCATTTGGGACGTGGGTCTTGTCTCACAGTATTGGAGAGCCTGGACAGTAATTGATGCACATATAACAGGCAGAAGAAGGAACAGAACACTCCCAATATGATGATGTCACAGTGCAGAATCGGCAGATGCGCCTTTGTAAATAGTCAATAAAAACTGTATGTAAGATGGGTTTAAAACGATGTATTGGTAAATCAACTTAAACTGATTTAACCATGGGCATAATGCAGCTCTAACTGCTATTAAGCCCTATTCATGTTGTTCCTGTAGACTTAGTGAAGTGGTTAAGTGCTGGCTATTTATCCACAGATATAGTTAACAGATATTGTTGAATGTCCTCGTAGTGAAGTTACTTATGAACATGTGATCCACATAGAACAGAATAAACACAATATAATATAACTTAATTTTCCCCATGAACAAAAGCCAGGTAACTTATAAGCAAATCATTCAGCGTACACAGAATAGAATGAATAGAATCTAACTTTACTTTCCCCCATGAACGCAAAGAACAAGCTGTCGCTGACGGCAGTCGTAGGACAGAATGTGGATGTTTCTAAGGACAAGGCGAAGTCTTAAACTACAGCATTCCCCTGGTCATACCGTCTCAAGACTGATTGGAGATTCTTCCACATTCCTACCTCATTGTTACCTCAGGAAATGCCATAGCCCACATTTCAGAGTATGTACAGTGAGGGAAAAAAGTATTCGATCCCCTGCTGATTTTGTACGTTTACCCACTGACAAAGAAATGATCAGTCTATCATTTTAATGGTAGGTTTATTTGAACAGTGAGAGACAGAATAACAACAAAAAAATCCAGAAAAATGCATGTAAAAAATGTTATAAATTGATTTGCATTTTAATGTGGGAAATAAGTATTTGACCCCCTCTCAATCAGAAATATTTCTGGCTCCCAGGTGTCTTTTTATACAAGGAATGAGCTGAGATTAGCTTGTTACCTGTATAAAAAACACCTGTCCACAGAAGCAATCAATCAATCAGATTCCAAACTCTCCACCATGGCCAAGACCAAAGAGCTCTCCAAGGATGTCAGGGACAAGATTGTAGACCTACAATCCAATCTGGCTGGAATGGGCTACATGACCATCGCCAAGCAGCTTGGTGAGAAGGTGACAACAGTTGGTGAGATTATTCGCAAATGGAATAAACACAAAAGTCCTGTCAATCTCCCTCGGCCTGGGGCTCCATGAAAGATCTCACCTCGTGGAGTTGCAATGAACATGAGAACGGTGAGGAATCCGCCCAGAACTCCACGGGAGGATCTTGACAATGATCTCAAGGCAGCTGGGACCATAGTCACCAAGAAAACAATTGGTAACACACTACGCCGTGAAGGACTGAAATCCTGCAGTGCCCGCAAGGTCCCCCTGCTCAAGAAAGCACATATACAGGGCCGTCAGAAGTTTGCCAATGAACATCTGAATGATTCAGAGGAGAACTGGGTGAAAGTGTTGTGGTCAGATGAGACCAAAATCAAGCTCTTTGGCATCAACTCAACTCGCCGTGTTTGGAGGTGGAGGAATGCTGGCTATGACCCCAAGAACACCATCCCCCCGTCAAACATGGAGGTGGAAACATTATGCACCCCAGTATCTCTATTTGCACATAATCTCTTGCACATCTAGCATTCCAGTGTTAATACTATTGTAATTATTCTGCACTATAGCCTATTTATTGCCTTACCTCCATAACTTGCTACATTTGCACACACTGTATATATATTTTCTGTTGTATTTCTGACTTTATGTTTTTTACCCCATATGTAACTCTGTGTTGTTTTTATTGCACTACTTTGCTTTATCTTGGCCAGGTCGCAGTTGTAAATGAGAACCTGTTCTCAACTGGCTTACCTGGTTAAATAAAGGTGAAATAAATAAATAAAAATGCTTTGGGGGTGTTTTTCTGCTAAGGGGACAGGACAACTTTACCACATCAAAGGGACGATGGACGGGGCCATGTACCGTCAAATCTTGGTTGAGAACCTCCTTCCCTCAGCCAGGGCATTGAAAATGGGTCGTGGTTGGGTATTCCAGCATGACAATGACCCAAAACACACGGCCAAGGCAACAATGGAATGGCTCAAGAAGAAGCACATTAAGGTCCTGGAGTGGCCTAGCCAGTCTCCAGACCTTAGTCCCATAGAAAATCTGTGGAGGGAGCTGAAGGTTCGAGTTGCCAAACGTCAGCCTCGAAACCTTAATGACTTGGAGAAGATCTGCAAAGAGGAGTGGGACAAAATCCCTCCTGACCTCTGTGATTGCCAACAAGGGTTTTGCCACCAAGTACTAAGTCATGTTTTGCAGAGGGGTCAAATACTTATTTCCCTCATTAAAATGCGAATCAATTTATAACATTTTTGACATGCGTTTTTCTGGATTTTTTTGTTGTTATTCTGTCTCTCACTGTTCAAATAAACCTACCATTAAAATTATAGACTGATCATTTCTTTGTCAGTGGGCAAACGTACAAAATCAGCAGGGGATCAAATACTTTTTTCCCTCACTGTACCTCAAAAGCACTTACCTTCACCTCGTAAAGCTGTGAGAAATGTTTTATGCAAGCCTTTCCATACACACATTCCCCTTCAACTGCTGTCTTATACATCCAAGGTGACCAGAGCTACAGGGCTGATTCAGGCTACAGGGATGAGTCAGGCTACAGGGCTGATTCAGGCTACAGGGCTGATTCAGGCTACAGGGCTGAGTCAGGCTACAGGGCTGAGTCAGGCTACAGGGCTGAGTCAGGCTACAGGGCTGAGTCAGGCTACAGGCCTGAGTCAGGCTACAGGGCTGAGTCAGGCTACAGGCCTGATTCAGGCTACAGGGCTGAGTCAGGCTACAGGGCTGAGTCAGGCTACAGGCCTGATTCAGGCTACAGGGCTGAGTCAGGCTACAGGGCTGAGTCAAGCTGTCAGAGGAAATTGTCCCGTGTGGCTCAGTTGGTAGAGCATGGCGCTTGCAACACCATGGTTGTGGGTTCAATTCCCACGGGGGGATCAGTATGAAAATGTATGCACTCACTACTGTAAGTCGCTCTGGATAAGAGCGTCTGCTAAATGCAATTTCTCCTCACTAATCTGAGCAGGGAGGCACAGGCAGGCCAATTGGGACATCAACTTGTTTTTCGCTGCATTGATTTCAATTTGCATATTATTTGGACCTGAATGCCCAGCGCTACTCAGTTCAATTGTATTCTCAATACGCCTCAATAAGACATCAATGACCTAATTGAAGGTGGTAATGACGTTTATTGACATGTTCTGGTGAGTCATTACACTAAAGCTTTTTTTCATGTCAATATGTTTTATTGATTGATCTGGATGTAAAGTTTATTGATACGTTGCTGCCCTGGTATCAAGGCAGTAGAAATGTGTGTTGTAGTTGTCAAGTCATTTAAAGTCTGAGATCTGACCGCTGACTGGTCAAAGCAGATGGATGGATGGACAGACATGCATGTTCCTCTCCATGTCTCTTTGATGGACAGACAGCATGTCTCCCAATGAACAGCTGTCTGTCCGTTTGTCTGTTCAGTTAGAACTACTAAAGGCATTTGAGCTGAGAGATTCACATCCACGTTTCTTTCTGATGAACACCTCACTGCCTAGGGTCCAGGGCTTATTAGTGGCCAATCCCAACCCTGTTGCACCTCCAGTGTCCCTCCATGTCCTCCCCTACGTCCCTCCATGTCCTCCCCCCCTTGTTTCAAATAAAGGAAAAAAGTTGTTTATTATTTGGCTTATCAAGATTATTTTCTGCTGCACCTGACTCCAGAAGGGCCGGGAGAGGAGAGGGACTGACTGCTTTGGGCTGTAGCAGGAGCAGCAGCAATCTCAGCTTAGGCCTCAGCTCCTAATAGGCTGACATAGTGAGCTTATGTCCAAAATGGCACCCTGTTCCCTATATAGTGCATTACTTTTGACCGGGGGCCATAGGGCTCTGGTCAAAAGTAGTGCACTATATAGGGACTGGGATGCCTTTTGGGACGCACACTGTCTCTCAAGGTCAGCTTTGGGTTCATGGTGTTTGATCAAATTCCTGCTCCTATTCTACCCAGAAAGAAGATATGTGATTTGAGGGTGGAAAGTAAACATATTCTCTTAAGGCTTGGCAGCTGGTTATCTTCCTCTGCCCGAGCCCAGCAACCTTCCTCCAACCTCTCTCCCTCTCTACCAAATCAGAAGGGCCAGAAGGCATACTGCACGATTGGAATAGGATCTACAGAATTCTGTGTGTGTGTGTGTGTGTGTGTGTGTGTGTGTGTGTGTCAGTGAGTGAGTGAATTATCGAGTGAATACTGCAGGGATCTCATTGGTGGTGTTGAGGAATAGTAACCTCGGGTGCTTCTCTCCTCTCCTCTCCTCTCCTTTCTCCTCTCTCCTCTACTCTCCTTTCTCCTCTCTTCTCCTCTCTACTCTCCTCTAGCAGCACAGAAAACTGATGGGGAGAGAGGAGAGGATATGGAGGGGTAGAAATGTGAGGGGAAGGAGAGAAGAGGAAAAGATGGGCTGGTTGAGGGGTGGAGTGGAGAGGCGAGGGATAGAGGGAGAAGGAGAGGGTAGAGGGAGAGATGGGGAGGGGAGGAGAGAGATGGGGAGAAGAGAGATGGAGAGGGTAGAGGGAGAGATGGGTAGAGGAGGGTCTATGAGGAGAGAAGAGGAGGGTCTATGAGGAGAGGAGGGTCTATGAGAAGAGGAGAGGAGGGTCTATGAGGAGAGGAGAGGAGGGTCTATGAGAAGAGGAGAGGAGGGTCTATGAGAAGAGGAGAGGAGGGTCTATGAGGAGAGGAGAGGAGGGTCTATGAGGAGAGGAGGGTCTATGATCAAATCAAATTTTATTTGCCACATGCGCCGAGTACAACAGGTGTAGACATTACAGTGAAATGCTTACTTACAAGCCCTTAACCAACAATGCAGTTTTTTAAAATTAAAAATTAAATAAAAAAAGTGTTAAGTAAAAAATAGATGAAAGCAAATAACTAAAGAGGGAGGCTATATACAGGGGGGTACCGGTACAGAGTCAATGTGCGGGGGCACCGGCTAGTCGAGGTAATATGTACATGTGGGTAGAGTTAAAGTGATGGGGTGGGGTGGGGGGGGGGGGGGCAGTGCAAATAGTCCGGGTAGCCATGAATAGCTGTTCAGGAGTCTTATGGCTTGGGTGTAGAAGCTGTTAAGAAGCCTTTTGGACCTAGACTTGGCGCTCCGGTACCGTTTGCCGTGTGGTAGCAGAGAGAACAGTCTATGACTAGGGTGGCTGGAGTCTTTGACAATTTTGAGGGCCTTCCTCTGACACCGCCTGATATAGAGGTCCTGGATGGCAGGAAGCTTGGCCCCAGTGATGTACTGGGCCGTACGCACTACCCTCTGTAGTGCCTTGCGGTCGGAGGCCGAGCAGTTGCCATACCAGGCAGTGATGCAACCAGTCAGGATGCTCTCGATGGTGCAGTTGTAGAACTTTTTGAGGATCTGAGGACCCATGCCAATCCTGAGGGGGAATAGGCTTTGTCATGCCCTCTTCACGACTGTCTTGGTGTGTTTGGACCATGATAGTTTGTTGGTGATGTGGACACCAAGGAACTTGAAGCTCTCAACCTGTTCCACTACAGCCCCGTCGATGAGAATGGGGGCATGCTCAGTCTGATCGTGTGGCGCCGGAGAAGATGGCTGCCATTTTACAGCCCTCTAACCAATTGTGTTTTTTCGCATTATTTGTAATTTATTCTGTACATAATGCTTCTGCCACCGTCTATTATGACCAAAAAGAGCTTCTGGATATCAGGACAGTGATTACTCACCTCGTATTGGACGAAGATTTTTTCATCAATGAGTCGGACGCGAAGGATATCCTACAGACACCCGACAAGGCCCAAATACCCGTCATTCGCATGGAAAAGAGATGGAGATATCGTGGACGTAGGTCGGGGTGCCTTATAAGGATCTGACGGCGAGCGAGTAAACTGCCTCTTCCATCAATCCTATTAGCCAATGTTCAATGATTTGAAAACAAATTGGACGACCTAAGGTTAAGGTTATCCTACCAACAGGACATTAAAAACTGTAATATCTTATGTTTCACCAAGTCGTGGCTGAATGACGACATGGATAACATACAGCTGCCGGGATATACGCTACATCGGCAGGATAGAACGGCTGACTCCGGTAAGACAAGGGGTGGCGGTCTGTGTATATTTGTAAACAACAGCTGGTGCATAAAATCTAATACCAAGGAAGTCTTGAGGTTTGCTCGCCGGAGGTAGAGTATCTCATGATAAGCTGTTGACAACACTATTTACCAAGAGAGTTTTCATCTATATTTTTCGTAGCTGTCTATTTACCACCACAAACCGATGCTGGCACTAAGATTGCACTCAATGAGCTGTATAAGGCCATAAGTAAACAGGAAAACGCTCATCCAGAGGCAGCGCTCCTAGTGGCCGGGGACTTTAGTGCGGGGAAACTTAAATCCGTTCTACCTCATTTCTACCAGCATGTTAAATGTTCAACCAGAGGGGGAAAAAATCTAGACCACTGTTACTCCACACACAGAGACGCGTACAAATCCCTCCATTTGACAAATCTGACCATAACTCTATCCTCCTGATTCCTGCTTATAAGCAAAAACTAAAGCAGGAAGCACCAGTGACTCGGTTAATAAGAAAGTGGTCAGATGACGCAGGTGCTAAGCTACCGGACTGTTTTGCTAGCACAGACTGGAATATGTTCCGGGATTCTTCCGATAGCATTGAGGAGTACACCACATCAGTCACTGGCTTCATCAATAAGTGCATCGATGATGTCGTCCCCACAGTGACTGTAAGTACATTCCCCAACCAGAAGCCATGGATTACAGGCAACATCCGCACTGAGCTAAAGGGTAGAGCTGCCGCTTTCAAGGAGCGGGACTCTAACCCGGATGCTTCTAAGAAATCCCGCTATGCCCTCAGACGAACCATCAAACAGGCAAAGAGTCAATACAGGACTAAGATTTAATCGTACTACACTGGCTCTGACGCTCGTCGGATGTGGCGGGGCTTGAAAACTATTACAGACTACAAAGGGAAGCACAGCCGCAAGCTGCCCATTGACACGAGCCTACCAGACAAGCTAAATCACTTCTTTGCTTGCTTCGAGGCAAGCAGCACTGATGCATGCATGAGAGCACCAGCTGTTCCGGATGACTATGTGATCACACTCTCCGTAGCCGATGTGAGTAAGACTTTTAAGCAGGTCAACATTCACAAGGCCATCTGTAGCCATGAAGTGCTTTGAAAGGCTGGTCATGGCTCACATCAACACCATTATCCCAGAAACCCTAGACCCACTCCAATTTGCATAACGCCCCAACAGATCCACAGATGATGCAATCTCTATTACACTCCACACTGCCCTTTCCCACCTGGACAAGAGGAAAACCTACGTGAGAATGCTATTCATTGACTATGATGAGAGGAGAGGAGGGTCTATGAGGAGAGGAGATGAGGGTCTATGAGGAGAGGAGAGGAGGGTCTATGAGGAGAGGAGAGGAGGGTCTATGATGAGAGTTCACAAGATGAACACACAAGGGGAGCTCTGGCTCAGTGTGAACCATTAGCAGGGCCTGGGCATAAATACTTTATGTTACCTACCAAACGAACCCCAGCTCACCTCAGCGCCAATCCTCCATGTCCCCTGCAGAATTACAACGCTTTTGGCTGTGAACTCTATACAGTGCATACAGAAAGTATTCAGACCCCTTCACTTTTTCCCACATTTTGTTAAGTTACAGCCTTAAATTGTTTTTTTTCCTCATCAATCTAAACACAATACCCCATAATGACAAAGCAAAAACGTTTTTTTGTTGAGTTTTTTGCCAATTTATTACAAAATAGAAAACTAAAATATCACGTTTACATAAGTATTCAGACTCAGTACTTTGTTGAAGCACCTTTGGCAGCGATTACAGCCTTGTGTCTTCTTGGGTATGACGCTACAAGCTTGGCACACCTGTATTTGGGGAGTTTCTCCCATTCTTCCCTGCAGATCCTCTCAAGCTCTGTCAGGTTGAATGGGGAGCGTCGCTGCACAGCTATTTTCAGGTTTCTCCAGAGATGTTCGATCGGGTTCAAGTCCGGGTTCTGGTTGGCCACTCAAGGACATTCAGAGACTTGTCCCGAAGCCACTCCATAGAGTTCAATCTTGGTTTCATCAGACCAGAGGATCTGTCCTTTAGGTGCCTTTTGGCAAACTCCAAGCAGGCTGTCATGTGCCTTTTACTGAGGAGTGGCTTCCGTCTGGCCACTCTACCATAAAGGCCTGATTTGTGGAGTGCTGCAGAGATGGTTGTCCTTCTGGAAGGTTCTCCCATCTCCACAGAGGAACTCTGGAGCTCTGTCAGTGACCATTGGGTTATTGGTCACCTCCCTGACCAAGGCCCTTCTCCCCCGATTGCAGTTTGGCCGGGCAGCCAGCTCTAGGAAGAGTGTTGGTGGTTCCAAACTTCTTCCATTTAAGAATTATGGAGGCCACTGTGTTTTTGGGGACCTTCAATGCTCCAAACAGATTGATGAGGGGGAAAAACGATGTAATCAATTTTAGAATAAGGCTGTAACGTAACAAAATGTGGAGAAAGGGAAGGGGTCTTAATACTTTCCAAATGCACTGTATATCCCAGGTTGGGTGTGCTGTGACCTATATATGCCAGGTTGGGTGAGCTGTGACCTCTATATATGTCAGGTTGGGTGAGCTGTGACCTATATATGCCAGGTTGGGTGAGCTGTGACCTCTATATATGTCAGGTGGGTGAGCTGTGACCTCTATATATGCCAGGTTGGGTGAGCTGTGACCTCTATATATGCCAGGTTGGGTGAGCTGAGACCTCTATATATGCCAGGTTGGGTGAGCTGTGACCTCTATATATGTCAGGTTGGGTGAGCTGTGACCTCTATATGACAGGTTGGGTGAGCTGAGACCTCTATATATGCCAGGTTGGTTGAGCTGAGACCTATACAGTGAGGGAAAAAAGTATTTGATCCCCTGCTGATTTTGTATGTTTCCCCACTGACAAAGAAATGATCAGTATATAATTTTAATGGTAGGTTTATTTGAACAGTGAGAGACAGAATAACAACAAAAAAATCCAGAAAAACGCATGTCAAAAATGTTATAAATTGTTTTGCATTTTAATGAGGGAAATAAGTATTTGACCCCTCTGCAAAACATGACTTAGTACTTGGTGGCAAAACCCTTGTTGGCAATCACAGAGGTCAGACGTTTCTTGTAGTTGGCCACCAGGTTTGCACACATCTCAGGAGGGATTTTGTCCCACTCCTCTTTGCAGATCTTCTCCAAGTCATTAAGGTTTCGAGGCTGACGTTTGGCATCTCGAACCTTCAGCTCCCTCCACAGATTTTCTATGGGATTAAGGTCTGGAGACTGGCTAGGCCACTCCAGGACCTTAATGTGCTTCTTCTTGAGCCACTTCTTTGTTGCCTTGGCCGTGTGTTTTGGGTCATTGTCATGCTGGAATACCCATCCACGACCCATTCTCAATGCCCTGGCTGAGGGAAGGAGGTTCTCACCCAAGATTTGACGGTACATGGCCCTGTCCATCGTCCCTTTGATGCAGTGAAGTTGTCCTGTCCCCTTAGCAGAAAAACACCCCCAAAGCATAATGTTTCCACCTCCATGTTTGACGGTGGGTATGGTGTTCTTGGGGTCAAAGGCAGCATTCCTCCTCCTCCAAACACGGCGAGTTGAGTTGATGCTAAAGAGCTCGATTTTGGTCTCATCTGACCACAACACTTTCACCCAGTTCTCCTCTGAATCATTCAGATGTTCATTGGCAAACTTCAGACGGGCATGTATATGTGCTTTCTTGAGCAGGGGGACATTGCGGGCGCTGCAGGATTTCAGTCCTTCACGGCGTAGTGTGTTACCAATTGTTTTCTTAGTGACTATGGTCCCAGCTGCCTTGAGATCATTGACAAGATCCTCCCGTGTAGTTCTGGGCTGATTCCTCACCGTTCTCATGATCATTGCAACTCCACGAGGTGAGATCTTAAATGGAGCCCCAGGCCAAGGGAAATTGACAGTTATTTTGTGTTTCTTCCATTTGCGAATAATCGCACCAACTGTTGTCACCTTCTCGCCAAGCTGCTTGGCGATGGTCTTGTAGCCCATTCCAGCCTTGTGTAGCTCTACAATCTTGTCCCTGACATCCTTGGAGAGCTATTTGGTCTTGGCCATGGTGGAGAGTTTGGAATCTGATTGATTGTTTGCTTCTGTGGACAGGTGTCTTTTATAAAGGTAACAAACTGAGATTAGGAGCACTCCCTTTAAGAGTGTGCTCCTAATCTCAGCTCGTTACCTGTATAAAAGACACCTGGGAGCCAGACATCTTTCTGATTGAGAGGGGGTCAAATACTTATTTCCCTCATTAAAATGCAAATCAATTTATAACATTTTTGACATGTGTTTTTCTGGATTTTTTTGTTGTTATTCTGTCTCTCACTGTTCAAATAAATCTACCATTAAAATGATAGACTGATAATTTCTTTGTCAGTGGGCAAACATACAAAATCAGCAGGGGATCAAATACTTTTTTCCCTCAATATATATGCCAGGTTGTGTGAGCTGAGACCTCTATATATGCCAGGTTGGTTGAGCTGAGACCTATATATGCCAGGTTGGGTGAGCTGTGACCTCTATATATGTCAGGTTGGGTGAGCTGTGACCTCTATATATGTCAGGTTGGGTGAGCTGTGACCTCTATATATGTCAGGTTGGGTGAGCTGTGACCTCTATATGCCAGGTTGGGTGAGCTGAGACCTCTATATATGCTAGGTTGGTTGAGCTGAGACCTACAGTGGGGGGGAAAAAAGTATTTAGTCAGCCACCAATTGTGCAAGTTCTCCCACTTAAAAAGATGAGAGAGGACTGTAATTTTCATCATAGGTACACGTCAACTGTGACAGACAAATTGAGATTTTTTTTTCTCCAGAAAATCACATTGTAGGATTTTTAATGAATTTATTTGCAAATTATGGTGGAAAATAAGTATTTGGTCACCTACAAACAAGCAAGATTTCTGGCTCTCACAGACCTGTAACTTCTTCTTTAAGAGGCTCCTCTGTCCTCCACTCGTTACCTGTATTAATGGCACCTGTTTGAACTTGTTATCAGTATAAAAGACACCTGTCCACAACCTCAAACAGTCACACTCCAAACTCCACTATGGCCAAGACCAAAGAGCTGTCAAAGGACACCAGAAACAAAATTGTAGACATGCACCAGGCTGGGAAGACTGAATCTGCAATAGGTAAGCAGCTTGGTTTGAAGAAATCAACTGTGGGAGCAATTATTAGGAAATGGAAAACATACAAGACCACTGATAATCTCCCTCGATCTGGGGCTCCACGCAAGATCTCACCCCGTGGGGTCAAAATGATCACAAGAACGGTGAGCAAAATCCCAGAACCACACGGGGGGACCTAGTGAATGACCTGCAGAGAGCTGGGACCAAAGTAACAAAGCCTACCATCAGTAACACACTACGCCGCCAGGGACTCAAATCCTGCAGTGCCAGACGTGTCCCCCTGCTTAAGCCAGTACATGTCCAGGCCCGTCTGAAGTTTGCTAGAGTGCATTTGGATGATCCAGAAGAGGATTGGGAGAATGTCATATGGTCAGATGAAACCAAAATATAACTTTTTGGTAAAAACTCAACTCGTCGTGTTTGGAGGACAAAGAATGCTGAGTTGCATCCAAAGAACACCATACCTACTGTGAAGCATGGGGGGTGGAAACATCATGCTTTGGGGCTGTTTTTCTGCAAAGGGACCAGGACGACTGATCCGTGTAAAGGAAAGAATGAATGGGGCCATGTATCGTGAGATTTTGAGTGAAAACCTCCTTCCATCAGCAAGGGCATTGAAGATGAAACGTGGCTGGGTCTTTTAGCATGACAATGATCCCAAACACACCGCCCGGGCAACGAAAGAGTGGCTGCGTAAGAAGCATTTCAAGGTCCTGGAGTGGCCTAGCCAGTCTCCAGATCTCAACCCCATAGAAAATCTTTGGAGGGAGTTGAAAGTCTGTGTTGCCCAGCGACAGCCCCAAAACATCACTGCTCTAGAGGAGATCTGCATGGAGGAATGGGCCAAAATACCAGCAACAGTGTGTGAAAACCTTGTGAAGACTTACAGAAAACGTTTGACCTGTGTCATTGCCAACAAAGGGTATATAACAAAGTATTGAGAAACTTTTGTTATTGACCAAATACTTATTTTCCACCATAATTTGCAAATAAATTCATTAAAAATCCTACAATGTGATTTTCTGGAAAAAAGATTCTCATTTTGTCTGTCATAGTTGACGTGTACCTATGATGAAAATTACAGGCCTCTCTCATCTTTTTAAGTGGGAGAACTTGCACAATTGGTGGCTGACTAAATACTTTTTTCCCCCACTGTATATATGCCAGGTTGGGTGAGCTGTGACCTCTATATATGTCAGGTTGGGTGAGCTGTGACCTCTATATGCCAGGTTGGGTGAGCTGAGACCTCTATATATGCCAGGTTGGTTGAGCTGAGACTATACATGTCAGGTTGGGTGAGCTGTGACCTCTATATATAGATCCAAGATGGCGTAGCAGTGCGGTCGTGTTCTTTGTTGTGTGTCCGTGTAAATAGCCTGTTTTTTGTATTTTTTTGTATTTTTCGTACATATTTCCCTATCACACTTTTCATCCTTCTACTAAATATACTTTCCTGCAACCCGCCTCACTCAATTTGGAACGGATTCTATTATTTACTCACCTTTATCTAGAATCTCCAGTTGAAACTAGCTAGCCAGCTAACTAGCTACTTGCTATTAGCCACCGTTAGCAGTTTTCACACAGAACATCGGATTTTATGCCGGAATAACTGAATCACTGGACCCTAACACCGGATTGCAACTAGCTAGCCGCAACCGAATGGATGTTGCTGTAGGCTAATCACCACTGCCCCCAAAGCAACACCAGTTAGCCTTGAGCCAGGCCCATATCCCGGCTATCTACCTCTTTGTCTACCGCACGGGAGTAGCCAGCTAACTTGCTATTAGCCACCGTTAGCGGTTTTTCACCATTGTCCGTGGCCTGCACTACCTACCAGCCAGCTCTAGCCTGGACTATTATCGGCCAGTCTGCACTGTCTGCACAGCGCGTTATCGACCCAGAACATATCGGATTTTCTGCCGGAATCACTAAATCACTGGACCTTTAACACCTGATCATCGCAACTAACTAGCTGCAACCAAATGATCACTCAGCTGCACAGCTGATGCCTGCTGGACTGTTCCTTTACACGGTACCCTGTCCTGTTTATCTGTTTAGCCTCAGCCCAAACTTTCATCGCCATTACCAGTTGTTGTCTTAGCTTCTCTAATAACACCTGTGATTGCTTTATGCCTCTCTGCCATGTCAATATGCCTTGCCTATTGCTGTTCCAGTTAGTTCTTATTATACAATTTCAATATAGAACCCCAAGTCATTCTCCATCTGCCTCAAATAGCTCCTTTGTTCCACCCCCCATACACGCCGAGACCGGCTCAATCGGTGCCTCCAGTGATGATATCTCTTTCATTGTTACCCAACGCTTAGGGTTACCTCCACTGTACTCATATCCTTCCATAATGCCCTGAATCTATTCTACAACGCCCGGAAATCTGCCCCCTTTATTCTCTGTACCCAACGCACTAGAAGACCAGTTCTTAAAGCCTTTAGCCGTATCCTTATTCTAGTCCTCCTCTGTTCCTCTGGTGATGTAGAGGCTAACCCAGGCCCTGCAGCCCCCAGTATCACTCCTACTCCCCAGGAGTTATCATTTGTTGACTTCTGTAACCGTAAAAGCCTTGGTTTTCTGCACGTTAACATCAGAAGCCTCCTTCCTAAGTTTGAGTTATTCACTGCGTTAGCACACTCTGCCAACCCTGATGTTCTAGCAGTGTCTGAATCCTGGCTTAGGAAGGCCACCAAAAATTCAGAAATGTCCATCCCCAACTACAACATTTTCCGTCTAGATAGAACTGCCAAAGGGGGGGAGTTGCAATCTACTGTAGAGATAGCCTGCAGAGCTCTATCATACGATCCAGGTCTGTGCCCAAACAGTTTGAGCTCCTACTTCTAAAAATTCACCTTTCCAGAAATAAGTCTCTCACTGTTGCCGCTTGCTACAGACCCCCCTCAGCCCCCAGCTGTGCCCTGGACACCATAGGTGAATTGATTGCCCCCACATTTTATCCTCAGAGTTCGTACTGCTTGGTGACCTAAACTGGGATATGCTTAACACCCCGGCTATCCTACAATCCAAACTAGATGCCCTCAATCTCACACAAATTATCAAGGAACCTACCAGGTACAACCCTAAATCCGTAAACATGGCACCCTCATAGATATCATCCTGACTAACTTACCCTCTAAATACACCTCCGCTGTCTTCAACCAGGATCTCAGCGATCACTGCCTTATTGCCTGCGTCCGTAATGGGTCCGTGGTCAAACGACCACCCCTCATCACTGTCAAACTCTCCCTAAAACACTTTAGCGAGCAGGCCTTCCTAATTGACCTGGCCCAGGTATCCTGGATGGATATCGATCTCATTCCGTCAGTAGAGGATGCCTGGTTGTTCTTTAAAAGTGCTTTCCTCTCAATCTTAAATAAGCATGCCCCATTCAAAAAATTCAGAACTAAGAACAGATATAGCCCCTGGTTCTCCTCAGACTTGACTGCCCTTGACCAGCACAAAAACATATTGTGGCTTACTGCATTAGCATCGAATAGCCCCCGCGATATGCAACTTTTCAGGGAAGTTAGGAACCAATATACACAAGCAGTTAGAAAAGCAAAGGCTAGCTTTTTCAAACAGAAAGTTGCATCCTGTAGCACTAACTCCAAAAAGTTTTGGGACACTGTAGAGTCCATGGAGAATAAGAGCACCTCCTCCCAGCTGCCCACTGCACTGAGGCTAGGAAACACTATCACCACCGATAAATCTACAATAATCGAGAATTCAACAAGCATTTTGCTACGGCTGGCCATGCTTTCCACCTGGCTACCACTACCCCGGCCACCATCTCTGCAACCTCCACTGCAACTTGCCCATGCCCCCCTGCTTCTCCTTCACACAAATTCAGACAGCTGATGTTCTGAAAGAGAAAATTCTGGACCCCTACAAATCATCTGGGCTAGACAATCTGGACCCTTTTTTTCTAAAAAAAAAATAGCCACCGAAATTGTCACAACCCCTATTACTAGCCTGTTCAACCTCTCTTTCGTAACGTCTGAGATCCCCAGAGATTGGAAAGCTGCCACGGTCATCCCCCTCTTCAAAGGGGGTGACACTCTAGATCCAAACTGTTACAGACCTATATCCATCCTGCCCTGCCTTTCGAACATTTTTGAAAGCCAAGTTAACAAACAGATCACCCGACCATTTCGAATCCCACCGTACCTTCTCCGCTATGCAATCCGGTTTCCGAGCTGGTCATGGGTGCACCTCAGCCACGCTCAAGGTCCTAAACGATATTATAACCGCGATTGATTATAGACAGTACTGTGCAGCCGTCTTCATGGACCTGGCCAAGGCTTTCGACTCTGTCAACCACCGCATTCTTATTGGCAGACTAAATAGCCTTGGTTTTTCAAATGACTGCCTCGCCTGGTTCACCAACTACTTCTCAGATAGAGTTCAATGTTTCAAATCGGAGGGCCTGTTGTCTGGACCTATGGCAGTCTCTATGGGGGTGCCACAGGGTTCAATTCTTGGGCCGACTCTTTTCTCTGTGTATATCAATGATGTCGCTCTTGCTGCTGGTGACTCTCAGATCCACCTCTACGCAGACGACACCATTTTGTATACATCTGGCCCTTCATTGGACACTGTGTTAACAAACCTCCAAACGAGCTTCAATGCCATACAACACTCATTCAGTAGCCTCCAACTGCTCTTAAACACTAGTAAAACTAAATGCAAGCTCTTCAATCAAACGCTGCTGGCACCCGCCCACCCGACTAGAATCACTACTCTCGACGGGTCTGACCTAGAGTATGTGGACAACTACAAATACCTAGGTGTCTCCGGCGCGGCTCACTCTTGGATTGCGTCCTACCTGACCGGTCGCTCCTACCAACTGGCGTGGCGAGAATCAGTCTTCGCACCACGTGCTCTCACCACTGGTGTCCCCCAGGGCTCAGTTCTAGGCCCTCTCCTATTCTCGCTGTACACCAAGTCACTTGGCTCTGTCATATCCTCACATGGCCTCTCCTATCATTGCTACGCAGACGACACACAACTGATCTTCTCCTTTCCCCCTTCTGATAACAAGTGGGCGAATCGCATCTCTGCATGTCTGGTAGACATATCAGTGTGGATGACGGATCACCACCTCAAGCTGAACCTCGGCAAGACGGAGCTGCTCTTCCTCCCGGGGAAGGACTGCCCGTTCCATGATCTCGCCATCACGGTTGACAACTCCGTTGTGTCCTCCTCCCAGAGTGCGAAGTGCCTTGGCGTGACCCTGGACAACACCCTGTCATTCTCCGCTAACATCAAGGCGGTGACCCGATCTTGTAGGTTCATGCTCTACAACATTCGGAGAGTACGACCCTGCCTTACACAGGAAGCGGCACAGGTCCTAATCCAGGCACTTGTCATCTCCCGTCTGGATTACTGCAACTCGCTGTTGGCTGGGCTACCTGCCTGTGCCATTAAACCCCTACAACTCATCCAGAATGCCGCAGCCCGTCTGGTGTTCAACCTTCCCAAGTTCTTTCACGTCACCCCGCTCCTCCGCACACTCCACTGGCTTCAAGTTGAAGTTCGCATCTGCTACAAGACCATGGTGCTTGCCTACAGAGCTGTAAGGGGAACGGCACCTCCGTACCTTCAGGCTCTGATCAGTCCCTACACCCAAACGAGGGCATTGCGTTCATCCACCTCTGGCCTGCTGGCCCCCCTACCTCTGCGGAAGCACAGTTCCCGCTCAGCCAAGTCAAAACTGTTCGCTGCTCTGGCACCCCAATGGTGGAACAAGCTCCCTCACGACGCCAGGACAGCGGAGTCACTCACCACCTTCCGGAGACACTTGAAACCCCACCTCTTTAAGGAATACCTGGGATAGGATAAAGTAATCCTTCTACCCCCCTTACCCCACCCCCCAAAAAAAATTATAATAATAATAAAATAAAGCAAATACATATTGTAAAGGGGTTATCCCACTGGCTATAAGTTGAATGCACCAATTTGTAAGTCGCTCTGGATAAGAGCGTCTGCTAAATGACGTAAATGTAAATGGTTAGACTGTAAACTCTCCTTCCAGACTCACATTAAGCATCTCCAATCCAAAGTTAAATCTAGAATCAGCTTCCTATTTCGCAACAAAGCCTCCTTCACTCATGCTGCCAAACGTGCCCTCGTAAAACTGACTATCCTACCGATCCTTGACTTCAGTGATGTCATTTACAAAATAGCCTCCAACACTCTACTCAGCAAATTGGATGTAGTCTATCACAGTGCCATCCGTTTTGTCACCAAAGCCCCATATACTACCCACCACTGTGACCTGTACACTCTTGTTGGCTGGTCCTCACTACATATTTGTCGCCAAACCCACTGGCTCCAGGCCATTTATAAATCACTGCTAGGCAAATCTCTGCCTTATCTTAGCTCATTGGTCACCATAGCAACACCCACCCGTAGTATACGCTCCAGCAGGTATATCTCACTGGTCATCCCCAAAGCCAACACCTCCTTTGGCCGCCATTCCTTCCAGTTCTCTGCTGCCAATGACTGGAACGAACTGCAAAAATCTCTGAAGCTGGAGACTCTTATCTCCCTCACTAACTTTAAGCATCAGTTGTCAGAGCACTTTACCGATCACTGCACCTGTACACAGCCCTTCTGAAATTAGCCCACTCAACTACCTCATCCCCATATTGTTATTTTTTTTGCTCATTTGCCCCCCCTTATCTCTATTTGCACATCATCTCTTGCACATCTAGCATTCCAGTGTTAATACTAATTGTAATTATTTTGCACTATAGCCTATTTATTGCCTTACCTCCATAACTTGCTACATTTCAACACACTGTTAATATAGTTTATGTGGTATTTTTGACTTTATGTTTTGTTTTACCCCATATGTAACTCTGTGTTGTTGTTTTTATCGCACTGCTTTGCTTTATCTTGGCCAGGTCGCAGTTGTAAATGAGAACTTGTTCTCAACTGGCTTACCTGGTTAAATAAAGGTTAAATAAAATATAAAATATATGCCAGGTTGGGTGAGCTGTGACCTCTATATATGCCAGGTTGGGTGAGAACCATCTATATGAGACCTAGTGGAGTAAATGTAGCCTTATTGGATTTCTTCTAGTTTTACAAGTCGAAGTGTGAGGATTTTTCTGTGTATTAAGATGTTGTACTTGTTTTCTTGGTCTCTCTCCATCTCTCCCCCTCTCTCTCTCTTGCTCTCTCTCTCCCTCTCTCTCCCTCTCTCTCTCCCTCTCTCTCCCTCTCTCTCTCTTGCTCTCTCTCCCTCTCTCTCTCTTGCTCTCTCTCCCTCTCTGTCTCTCTCTCTCCCTTCCTCTCTCTCTCTCTCTCGCTCCCTTCCTCTCTCTCTCTCTCTCTCTCTCCATCTCTCCCCCTCTCCCTCTCTCTCTCCTTCTCGCTATCTCTCTCCCTCTCTCTGTCTCTCTCTCTCTCTCTCTCCCTTTCTCTCTCTCCCTTTCTCTCTCTCTGTCTCTTGCTCTCTCTCTCTCGCCATCTCTTTCTCTCTCTCTCGCCATCTCTTGCTCTCTCTCTCTTTCTTCTCCATCTCTCATTGTAAAGGTCCACATTAATATATTATATGCAGCAGATGATGTTGCCTGAGGATGGTAAAGTTGTCCCATTATGCTGTTGCTGTGTCCCTGAGTTGAGAAACAGAAGCCTAATCAGTCCCCTCATTACCAAACCTTTACCACTTTACTTTGCTTCTCTTCTCTAGAAGTCATGGTGATTGCATTAAGTGTCATCCTGCATTAACTCATATGTCCGCGTTTGCATTTCATTATTTCATTACAAATTAAGGATGTATGAGGATTTATGCAAGGCTTTGGGGCTAAAATGAAAATGGGTAGATTGAGACTCTTTGTATCTTGTGGGCAAATAATAGCCAAATGTCATATTTCTATCCATTGAATAGTTGTTTGCATTAATCAACTGTATTCCAAAAGCCAGCGAACCTTGCTACGAAGTCTGTCTTTTTGAAAATTACATTGTACTTTTTTGATTGAAGGACATATGGAGTTATTATGCAGTGCTTTGGGGAGATACTGGGTATTGCCTCTTAATCTTATGGACAAATAATATTTAATATTTCTATATATTTAGGCCTACTGCTGTGACTTCTCTTTCTGTATGAAAATAACATTGTATTTTTTAAATATAAATGTAATTTATCTTTACTCTCTCCACAGAAAAAACAACGAACAAAAGAGCTGTCAGCCCTGTTCCACTCCTATAACCCCTACCATCACAAGGTAAGACATCATTCATTTGAATCCATTCGTTTTATTCACCTTTTTTGAGTGATTGTGCAGGCGTGAGTTTTTCATATTTTCATTGTACATGCCAACTCTCGCCTTTTTTACCATCCTCAAAGTTGGAGAGGGGGATGTTCTTGGTTGTTGGTATGACTATAGTAGGGACATGGTGTCCGTCCCTGTGGTGTCCATTTCTCCAGTATACGGTGCACAGAGTGAATCATTTGGTCCCATACAGAGCATGTGGAAATCCTGCTCAGCGCTCGTGGAGCCTACAAAGAAATACATTGTGAAACATTTGAGAGTGTGACACACTAGGCTGGTAGGGACATAAAGGGCTCAGCATTTAAACAACATTTTGTTGTATTAAATAATTATAGTCTATAAATTGCACATATAGGCTGTGACTTAGAATTAAACTAAAAATGACTTATTAATGCCTTTTTTTAATTCAGTTTTAGAGTTCATTTTTAGAAACACGAGTTTGTCAAGTCTGTGGCTTCAGGCTCATGGGATGGTGCCTGGAGAGCAGGCCAGAGGCGGAGAATATCCTCTCCACCCTGCAGAGCCACTGGGGATGCTAAACCCCCTTTTGGCCACTCTTGCCAGCCTGAGCAGAGATGCAGGGTTGTTTTTACATTTTTCTATAGGTAGACCTAAAGGTTTTTAGGCAAAATAACCCAATCAAAACGGAAAGCTCCTTGAACGTGGGAATATGCCCGGCCGATTGGGCCAAAACCAATGATGGCCTATTGTCTAGATAATAGAACGAAAATGAACCAAACGTTTAAGAGATCAGATTTTTCGTTTATAAATACTTTGCTACAATGACACACTTAGTTATCTACCCAGCTCGTTCCTTTCTGTTAGCATGTGCACGTAGTAAGTACACCATCATGCTTTAGGTATACGTGTCTTTTCAGATTCCACAATGATTCTTTAGTTGTGGACACTACATCACCACACTACCTCTCTTGCTCTTGGTCCTCATCTTTGTAAGTCACCTTGATTTAGCACCTGTGTGTTTTATCATTTTCTTTATGAAAATATTTAGTGAACTCCATGACAGTAGCTAAAGCAAGGGGCTATAGCAGCACACAAGTACACTACAAATGCATGCTGGGCCGGATATGCCCTGAGCTGGTGAAGTGAGCGCTACTGGAGCGATATTGGAGCAGGGGGAGAAGGCCGACGCTCCAGCCTTTGGGAAACTCGCTCCGCTCACATACTCTGGTTCCATACGGTAGATGACCTGTGAATGTGTGAGGAGAATCATGTCCTTGTATCCTTGGTGTGGACTTCCTTGGTGAATGACTTTCAACTGGTCTCAGTACAGTCTTGGGTGGCGGATCACCAGTCGTACCCTACTGATAGCAGTTTGAGAGGGGAACGTACTCCCGTCATGGGATGACCTGTCTCATGTTACATAAAACAGAACAATGTCCTCCAGAGCGGATGACAATGACTTCATTAAAATCCAGCCTCGCCAAGCCTTTTACTCTCTCAGTCGGTGGTATCTACCGGCCGTAAAAAAAAACACTGCTGTCATTACATTCCTGCTAGCTGTCATGAGTTGCTTTATAACCTATATAGTGCACCTATTGTGAGCTTTTGTCCAAGTTCTCTCTTGACAAATAGACTTTAGACTTTTATCTCAACAAGACTAACCTGGTTAAGTAAAAAGGGGGTTCACTATAGGGAATAGGGGGTCATTTGAGATGTATCCCATTAAATCTGCTCAGTTGTGTCTGTCTCATCGCCCGTCCACCTCCTTGTGAACTAATTACAGCTGTGCAGTGTCATCAAGGCAAATTGAATTGCCTATTAAGACATCAAATAAATGCCCTTTATAAAGATATTAAAGCTGAGGAAAGATTTATGGCTGAGAGAGATGGCGAGAGAGAGAGATGGCGAGAGAGAGAGATTGCGAGAGATTGAGAGAGAGAGATCATGAAAAGTATAAGGAGATTACTGTTGGTATTGCAGGTTTGCTGTTGTCTCTGATATCTTGTCAATACTATTTGAAATCATTTCATCACACTGTGCTTGTTTGAGCTTGCCTGGCTTAATGGACCAATAGAATATTCCCCATCTGGCACTACAGGAGGCTAGAGCAAAGGCTCAAAGTATTACAAAGATTTCAAATAGTATTTTAACCCAGGTTTGGTTGTCAACCTGGTCTTTATTGAAGACTCTTTTACACTTTGTCCTCGGTGTGGTGACTCATGAAACATTGATGATTGTAAACTCTGAGAGATCTGTGATTATCAAAATGGTCGTTGTCCATCAGGAGTGTTCGCTCACTGGTTGCACTGTGTGGTGGTTGTCTCTTTTGAATTGGATCTGACACCCAGAGATGCTTATGGAGATGGTTTAGAGCTTGAAGATGCCACCACTCAATGCGTCTTGAACCATTGAGGGAAGGCATTTTTTAATTACATTTATTTTTTAAATGTTCACACAAGGTCAACCAGTTTGGTGTATGAGGTAACTGATGGGGAGAAACCCAAGACATCAGAAGACCTTCAGGGTGGCCTTCAATAGAGGAGATGTCTGAGAGACTGCTGTACTGCTGGCTAGGACTCCCATTCACCACCATTCCTCTGGGCCTCTGAGACCTGTTAATATTTCAGACAGGTCCCTTCTGTACCCTCCAATCATTAGCATACACTAAGTCCCTCTCCTGTACCCTCCAATCATTAGTATACACTAAGTCCCTCTCCTGTACCCTCCAATCATTAGTATACACTAAGTCCCTCTCCTGTACCCTCCAGTCATTAGTATACACCAAGTCCCTCTCCAATACCCTCCAATCGTTAGTGTACACTAAGTCCCTCTCCTGTACCTTCCAATCATTAGTATACACTAAGTCCCTCTCCTGTACCCTCCAATCATTAGTATACACTAAGTCCCTCTCCTGTACCCTCCAGTCATTAGTATACACCAAGTCCCTCTCCAATACCCTCCAATCGTTAGTGTACAGTAAGTCCCTCTCCTGTACCCTCCAATCATTAGTTTACACTAATTAGGTCCCTCTCCTGTACCCTCCAATCATTAGTGTACAGTAAGTCCCTCTCCTGTACCCTCCAATCATTAGTATACACTAGGTTCCTCTCCTGTACCCTCCAATCATTGGTCCCTCTCCAATACCTACTGATGATTAGGAAGCACTAACTTGGCTCAGTTGGTAGAGCATGGCGCTTGCAACACAAGGGTTACCGGTTCCATTCGCACGGAGGACCAGTACGGGAAAAGTACAAAAATGTATGCACTCACTACTGTAAGTCCCTCTGGATAAGAGAGTCTGCTAAATGACTAAAATGTAAAAACATTTTTTTAAATGAAATACCAGGAGACTGGCTACAATTCCAGGCCTACCCGTTGAGGTTACTGGTCCGCCATCTTGGATCTGGCATTGAGAGTAATGAATAAGCATTCATTGAATAATAATCCCTCTTTTAATGATGCGTGGCCTGGTTTCCCTCTCACTGCCTTCTGTGGTATTAGCCAGCTAATGGAGACACCTTCAGCAGGTCATTTGGCTTTGTTTCATATGGTGATTAGCATTATTACCATGGTCATGCTGACTGGAGAGGACTGGTGATTATTTGAGGAGGATTTTCTGTGTGAATGAACATCAGTGGTAAAAACACTTCATGTCCACTAAAGACGTGACACTAAAGACCTATATGATGAGTTCAGTGGGGTGAAACTGAAGAGTTTCATATAGAAATGTGATGAATAGAGCTGACATGATCGCCTATTCTATGTGGCTAACGATCATATCTGTTCTGCACAGTACATTTCTACCTGAACGTTCTTTAATGTTGCACTCTTCTGAACAGGCCCCAGCTTATAGATTCAGAACACAAGTTATAATAAAATATAATAATACATTTAATTTATACCGCACTCTTAATTGAAAGACAATTTTAAAGTTATGGGGTTAGGTTAAGTGGAGATGAGGCTCAGGAGTTTGAGGAGAATGACAGGAGATAGTGAGAGGAGACTGACAGGAGATAGAGAGAGGAGACTGACTGGAGATAGAGAGATGAGACTGACTGTAGATAGAGAGATGGCTGAGAGGAGATAGTGAGAGGAGACTGACTGTAGATAGAGAGATGGCTGAGAGGAGATAGTGAGAGGAGAATGACTGTAGATAGAGAGAGGAGACTGACAGGAGATAGTGAGAGGAGCCTGACAGGAGATAGAGAGAGGAGACTGACTGGTGATAGTGAGAGGGCTGAGAGGAGGCTTACAGGAGATAGAGAGAGGGCAGAGAGGAGCCTGACAGGAAATAGTGAGAGGGCTGAGAGGAGACTGACAGGAGATAGAGAGAGGGCTGAGAGGAGATGACAGGAGATAGTGAGAGGGCTGAGAGGAGAATGACTGGAGATAGTGGAAGGAGAATGACAGGAGATAGTGAGAGGAGATTGACAGTAGTTGGTGAGAGGGCTGAGAGGAGGCTGACAGGAGATGGAGAGAGGGCTGAGAGGAGACTGACAGGAGATAGTGGGAGGGCTGAGAGGAGATGACCGGAGATGGAGAGAGGGCTGAGAGGAGACTGACAGGAGATAGTGGGAGGGCTGAGAGGAGACTGACAGGAGATGGATTGGGGAGCCTGACTGGAGATAGTGAGAGGGCTGAGAGGAGACTTACAGGAGATAGAGGGCTGAGAGGAGCCTGACAGGAGATAGTGAGAGGGCTGACAGGAGATAGAGAGAGGAGATTGACAGGAGATAGTGTGAGGGCTGAGAGGAGAGAGAGAGAGGGGGCTGACAGGAGACTGACAGGAGTCTGTGAGTGGAGATTGACAGGAGACTGACAGGAGATGGTGAGAGGGCTGAGAGGAGACTGACAGTAGATAGTGAGAGGGCTGAGAGGAGACTGACAGGAGATAGAGGGCTGAGAGGAGACTGACAGGAGATAGTGAGAGGGCTGAGAGGAGACTGACAGGAGATAGAGAGAGGGCTGAGAGGAGACTGACAGGAGATAGTGAGAGGGCTGAGAGGAGACTGACAGGAGATAGAGGGAGGGCTGACAGGAGGCTGACAGGGGATAGAGGGAGGGCTGACAGGAGACTGACAGGAGATTGAGAGAGGAGCCTGACAGGAGGTAGTGAGAGGGCTGACAGGAGACTGACAGGTGATAGAGAGAGGAGACTGACAGGAGGTAGTGAGAGGGCTGACAGGAGATAGTGAGAGGGCTGACAGGAGACTTACAGGAGATAGTGAGAGGGCTGACAGGAGATAGTGAGAGGGCTGACAGGAGACTGACAGGAGATAGAGAGTGGAGACTTACAGGAGGTAGTGAGAGGGCTGACAGGCGATAGTGAGAGGGCTCACAGGATACTTACAGGAGATAGAGAGAGGAGAATGACAGGAGATGGTTAGAGGGCTTTGTAAACTACGTGATGTCCTAACTTTATTGAAACAAGTACGTGATGTCCTAACTTTATTGAGACGTACGTGATGTCGTATCTTTATTGATACAGGAGATGTGGAGTTCAGGGTGTTTTAGTAAAGCAGGTTCTTGACACCTATGTTGTTGCCTGAGGATAGTCAGACACAGCTCTTGGTTTTCTCTCCCAACTAAATGAAATCACGTCTTGAATTAAAGCTGTCAAACGCTGTCATTCCCTTCAACAGTCTTAATAAGTTTGACCTGCGGTGAGGTTTTCTGTTCATGTTTAACTCTGTGGTGAAATCTCCTGCAGGTTCTCTCCAACAGTCTTAATGAACAGAAACGAAGGAAGCTCACACATCCTCTGGAAAGACATGCCTTCCTCCCACACACGCATATTTTACAGTGCGAACACACAAACATGCGCACATACACACACACACAAACATGCGCACATACACACACACACACGGACGCAAGCGCACAAACACACACATTCCCTGGAGAGTGTGTGGAAACAGAGACAGAGGTGTATAATAATACATCTGTTGTGACAGGGATTTTTCTCTCTTTAAAAGTTGTCATTGTTTTGTCCATTTTTAGGAAATGTTACTTCCTGTATGCTACTTCCTGTGTGGCTCGTGGTTTCTTGTCTCTCTAGTCTCTGAATGTAATACTCATTAATGTAAAGTATCTGAATGTAATACTCACTAAATGTAAAGTATCTGAATGTAATACTCACTAAATGTAAAGTATCTGAATGTAATACTCACTAAATGTAAAGTATCTGAACGTAATACTCACTAAATGTAAAGTCTCTGAATGTAATAATCCCTCAATGTAAATTCTCTCTGATATTAGTTTGAAGTAGCTAACATCATACAGAGGCCCTTCCTTACATGGCCAGTGCACACAGTGGTCTGTTGATTGAAATGAGCATGTCGTAAAGCACAGATTGCCCACAGATCTGAATAGTTTTGATAATGTCCTCCTCTCCCTGTTCCTCCTAGGCTCCTGTGTTAGACACACACACACACACACCATGCTCCGTTATGATTGCTTATTGCTGCACGATTTAAACACTTTACCCCCAATCCACAAAACAGGTGTAAATATTTGACTATTAATTGTGCCCTTCCTGTATTATCCTTAAGGTAAAATGTTTATTCTACTGAGCCATTTACTTTATGTTTCTTATCTTTTCTTATTTCTTATTCTTGTTGCATCGTGGAGAAGAAACCTGGCAATAAGCCAGGGTTTAGGTGGTGGGCGTGGCAGGGGGCGCGGTCGGCGCGGCTGAATTTTAGAGAACAATTTAGAGGCCCCCCATCTTGGCGTTGTAGAGACATTCTTTGAATTTTTAAGCCAATTTCCTGCTAATAAAAAACTATATAGATGGAGATTAGACATTTGTGCAGTTTTAAAGCTAATTTCCTGCAATTCTATGCATTTTGTCATGGTTAATGATGTTATTTTCCTCAAACATCTACAGTGAGGGAAAAAAGTATTTGATCCCCTGCTGATTTTGTACGTTTGCCCACTGAAAAAGAAATGATCAGTCTATAATTTTAATGGTAGGTTTATTTGAACAGTGAGAGACAGAATAACAACAAAATAATCCAGAAAAACGCATGTCAAAAATGTTATAAATTGATTTGCATTTTAATGAGGGAAATAAGTATTTGACCCCCTCTCAATCAGAAAGATTTCTGGCTCCCAGGTGTCTTTTTATACAGGTAACGAGCTGAGATTAGGAGCACACTCTTAAAGGGAGTGCTCCTAATCTCAATTTGTTACCTGTATAAAAGACACCTATCCACAGAAGCAATCAATCAATCAGATTCCAAACTCTCCACCATGGCCAAGACCAAAGAGCTCTCCAAGGATGTCACGATGGACGGGGCCATATACCGTCAAATCTTGGGTGAGAACCTCCTTCCCTCAGCCAGGGCATTGAAAATGGGTCGTGGATGGATATTCCAGCATGACAATGACCCAAAACACATGGCCAAGGCAACAAAGGAGTGGCTCAAGAAGAAGCACATTATGGTCCTGGAGTGGCCTAGCCAGTCTCCAGACCTTAATCCCATAGAAAATCTGTGGAGGGAGCTGAAGGTTCGAGTTGCCAAACATCAGCCTCGAAACCTTAATGACTTGGAGAAGATCTGCAAAGAGGAGTGGGACAAAATCCCTCCTGAGATGTGTGCAAATATGGTGGCCAACTACAAGAAACGTCTGACCTCTGTGATTGCCAACAAGGGTTTTGCCACCAAGTACTAAATCATGTTTAGCAGAGGGGTCAAATACTTATTTCCCTCATTAAAATGCTAAGTAATTTATAACATTTTTGACATGCGTTTTTTCTGGATTTTGTTGTTGTTATTCTGTCACTCACTGTTCAAATAAACCTACCATTAAAATTATAGACTGGTCATTTCTTTGTCAGTGGGCAAACGTACAAAATCAGCAGGGGATCAAATACTTTTTTCCCTCACTGTATACTGCAAAACAAAAAAAATTGGGGGGGATTTCTATTTTGTTTAGGTGATTTGTTACTTCTGTAAGACTATATACAATTATATATATAGGTCCATTATCTTTTCTATATACTTTATATGTGGTTTAAGTTTACTCTGAAAGTGTTTTTCCATCCCGAAAAGTTCCATATTATGGAACAGCTCAAATAAGCAAAGAGAAACGACAGTCCATCATTACTTTAGGACATGAAGGTCAGTCAATACGGAACATTTCAAGAACTTTGAACGTTTCTTGAAGTGCAGTCGCAAAAACCATCAAGCGCTATGATGAAACTGACTCTCATGAGGACTGCCACAGGAATGGAAGACCCAGAAGTTACCTCAGGTGCAGAGGATAAGTTCATTAGAGTTACCAGCCTCAGAAATTGTAGCCCAAATAAATGCTTCAGAGTTCAAGTAACAGACATATCTCAACATCAACTGTTCAGAGGAGACTGTGTGAATCAGGCCTTCATGGTCGAATTGCTGCAAAGAAACCATTACTAAAGGACACCAATAAGAAGAAGAGACTTGCATGGGCCAAGAAACACGAGCAATGGCCATTCAACCGGTGGAAATTTGTCCTTTGGTCTGGAGTCCAAATTGGAGATTTCTGGTTCAAACCGCCGTGTCTTTTTGAGATGCGGCGTGGGTGAACGGATAATCTCCGCATGTGTATTTCCCACCGTAAAGCATGGAGGAGGAGGTGTTATGGTGTGGGGGTGCTTTGCTGGTGACCCTGTCTATGATTTATTTAGAATTCAACACTTAAACAGCATGGCTACCACAGCATTCTACAGCGATACGCCATCCCATCTGGTTTGGGCTTAGTGGGACTATCATTTGTTTTTCAACTGGACACCTCCAGGCTGTGTAAGGGCTATTTGACCAAGAAGGAGAGTGATCGAGTGCTGCATCAGATGACCTGGTCTCAACAATCCCCCGACCTCAACCAAATTGAGATGGTTTGGGATGAGTCGGACCTCAGAGTGAAGGAAAAGCAGCCAACAAGTGCTCAGAATATGTGGGAACTCCTTCAAGACTGTTGGAAAAGCATTCCAGGTGAAGCTGGTTGAGAGAATGCCAAGAGTGTGCAAAGCTGTCATCAAAGCAAAGGGTGGCTATTTGAAGAATCTCAAATATAAAATATATTTTAATTTGTTTAACACTTTTTTGGTTACTACATGATTCCATATGTGTTATTTCATAATTGTGATGTCATCACTATTATTCTACAATGTAGAAAATAGTAAAAATAAAGAAAAACCCTGGAATGAGTAGGTGTGTCCAAACTTTTGACTGGGACTGTATATACAGTGGGGAGAACAAGTATTTGATACACTGCCGATTTTGCAGGTTTTCCTACTTACAAAGTATGTAGAGGTCTGTAATTTTTATCATAGGTACACTTCAACTGTGAGAGACGGAATCTAAAACAAAAATCCAGAAAATCACATTGTATGATTTTTAAGTAATTAATTTGCATTTTATTGCATGACATAAGTATTTGATACATCAGAAAAGCAGAACTTAATATTTGGTACAGAAACCTTTGTTTGCAATTACAGAGATCATACGTTTCCTGTAGGTCTTGACCAGGTTTGCACACACTGCAGCAGGGATTTTGGCCCACTCCTCCATACAGACCTTCTCCAGATCCTTCAGGTTTCGGGGCTGTCGCTGGGCAATACGGACTTTCAGCTCCCTCCAAAGATTTTCTATTGGGTTCAGGTCTGGAGACTGGCTAGGCCACTCCAGGACCTTGAGATGCTTCTTAACACTCCTTAGTTATAATAATAATAATAATAATAATAATAATAATAATAATAATGCCATTTAGCAGATGCTTTTATCCAAAGCGACTTAGTCATGCGTGCATAAATTTTTACATATGGGTGGTCCCGGGGATCGAACCCACTACCCTGGCTTTACAAGCGCCATGCTCTACCAATTGAGCTACAGAGGACCTGGCTGTGTGTTTCGGGTCGTTGTCATGCTGGAAGACCCAGCCACGACCCATCTTCAATGCTCTTACTGAGGGAAGGAGGTTGTTGGCCAAGATCTCGCGATACATGGCCCCATCCATCCTCCCCTCAATACGGTGCAGTCGTCCTGTCCTCTTTGCAGAAAAGCATCCCCAAAGAATGATGTTTCCAACTCCATGCTCCACGGTTGGGATGGTGTTCTTGGGGTTGTACTCATCCTTCTTCTTCCTCCAAACACGGCGAGTGGAGTTTAGACCAAAAAGCTCTATTTTTGTCTCATCAGACCACATGACCTTCTCCCATTCCTCCTCTGGATCATCCAGATGGTCATTGGCAAACTTCAGATGGGCCTGGACATGCGCTGGCTTGAGCAGGAGGACCTTGCGTGCGCTGCAGGATTTTAATCCATGACGGCGTAGTGTGTTACTAATGGTTTTCTTTGAGACTGTGGTCCCAGCTCTCTTCAGGTCCTGCTGTGTAGTTCTGGGTTGATCCCTCACCTTCCTCATGATCATTGATGCCCCACGAGGTGAGATCTTGCATGGAGCCCCAGACCGAGGGTGATTGACCGTCATCTTGAACTTCTTCCATTTTCTAATAATTGCGCCAACGGTTGTTGCCTTCTCACCAAGCTGCTTGCCTATTGTCCTGTAGCCCATCCCAGCCTTGTGCAGGTCTACAATTTTATCCCTGATGTCCTTACACAGCTCTCTGGTCTTGGCCATTGTGGAGAGGTTGGAGTCTGTTTGATTGAGTGTGTGGACAGGTGTCTTTTATTCAGGTAACGAGTTCAAACAGGTGCAGTTAATACAGGTAATGAGTGGAGAACAGGAGGGCTTCTTAAAGAAAAACGAACAGGTCTGTGAGAGCCAGAATTCTTACTGGTTGGTAGGTGATCAAATACTTATGTCATGCAATAAAATGCAAATTAATTACTTAAAAATCATACAATGTGATTTTCTGTATTTTTGTTTTAGATTTCGTCTCTCACAGTTGAAGTGTACCTATGATAAAAATTACAGACCTCTACATGCTTTGTAAGTAGGAAAACCTGCAAAATTGGCAGTGTATCAAATACTTGTTCTCCCCACTGTGTATATATATATATATATATATATAGTAATTTTTTTACACTGTTTGGACTTAGGCGACCCGAAAAAATCGCTTAGGTGGCCCGCCCAAGGATTTAAAAATCCCTGTATTAGTTTGAAGTAGCTAACATCATACAGAGGCCCTTTCTTACATGGCCAGTGCACACAGTGGTCTGTTGATTGAAATTAGCATGTCGTAAAGCACAGATTGCCAACAGATCTGAATAGTTTTGATAATGTCCTCCTCTCCCTGCTCCTCCTAGCCTCCCCTAGGCTCCTGTGTTAGACACACACACACACACACACACACACACACACACACACACACCACGGGCCCCTCTATTACTGGGGTAATTACATAAAGTAGCGTAGTTTGTCCCCGGACATTATTGCTTACATGCCTCATAATGCCAGCCTTAAGGACACATCACTGTAAATAAGAGCCGAGTCGACTGCTTCACCAAACTGCCTCATTGTTTATACCTCTTGGCCACATTATAAAAACATGTACAATTTGATTACTCACCATGTTCGTCCTTGGCCATTTATGAGATGTTTCCCAAATGTCACCCTTATCCCTGTATAGTGGGCCCTGGTCAAAAGTAGTGCACTATGTAGGGAATAGGATGCCATTTGGGCCGCAGGCATGGTTAATGTAGCCACAGATTAGAACAACGCCTAAAAACATCTCTAATGGTGTTGTCATGTAAATCACTTTTATGGTCCTCGTAGAGCAGCAGAGAATTAGAACAACGCCTAAAACATCTCTAATGGTGTTGTCATGTAAATCACTTTTATGGTCCTCGTAGAGCAGCAGAGAATTAGAACAACACCTAAAAACATCTCTAATGGTGTTGTCATGTAAATCACTTTTATGGTCCTCGTAGAGCAGCAGAGAATTAGAACAACGCCTAAAAACATCTCTAATGGTGTTGTCATGTAAATCACTTTTATGGTCCTCGTAGAGCAGCAGAGAATTAGAACAACACCTAAAAACATCAAATGGTGTTGTCATGTAAATCACTTTTATGGTCCTCGTAGAGCAGCAGAGAATTAGAACAACACCTAAAAACATCTCTAATGGTGTTGTCATGTAAATCACTTTTATGGTCCTCGTAGAGCAGCAGAGAATTAGAACAACACCTAAAAACATCAAATGGTGTTGTCATGTAAATCACTTTTATGGTCCTCGTAGAGCAGCAGAGAATTAGAACAACACCTAAAAACATCTCTAATGGTGTTGTCATGTAAATCACTTTTATGGTCCTCGTAGAGCAGCAGAGAATTAGAACGCCTAAAAACATCTCTAATGGTGTTGTCATGTAAATCACTTTTATGGTCCTCATAGAGCAGCAGAGAATTAGAACAACACCTAAAAACATCTCTAATGGTGTTGTCATGTAAATCACTTTTATGGTCCTCGTAGAGCAGCAGAGAATTAGAACAACGCCTAAAAACATCTCTAATGGTGTTGTCATGTAAATCACTTTTATGGTCCTCGTATAGCAGCAGAGAATTAGAACGCCTAAAAACATCTCTAATGGTGTTGTCATGTAAATCACTTTTATGGTCCTTGTAGAGCAGCAGAGAATTAGAACAACGCCTAAAAACATCTCTAATGGTGTTGTCATGTAAATCACTTTTATGGTCATCGTATAGCAGCAGAGAATTAGAACAACGCCTAAAAACATCTCTAATGGTGTTGTCATGTAAATCACTTTTATGGTCCTCGTAGAGCAACAGAGAATTAGAACAACGCCTAAAAACATCTCTAATGGTGTTGTCATGTAAATCACTTTTATGGTCATCGTATAGCAGCAGAGAATTAGAACCACATTAGTAGGGGTTTGGTTTTTAGAAATGTATTTTGTCCGGTATAAATGTACAAGTTGGAAAGCTGCAGACATCTGCTAGGAATAACTACTGTTACTATTACTTCCCTGTTGGTCGGTGTAGCGCTGGTGGTTTGGTTTCTGTGTCGTCATCCCTTCATGTTGCCGTCATTCCAGAGAATATCTACATTGTCGTTTTGCTTCAGGTTTTACATTTACAATATAAACAATTACCATTGTTTTGTATGTTGTTCCTGGTTACTTACAGTGCCTTGGATTTCTTCACATTTTATGGTGTTACAGTGGGATTCAAAGAGATTTAATTGTCAACAATCTACACAATACTATGTCAAAGTGGAAGAAAAATTAATTAAAAAAAATAAATATCTATATATATATATACACTGCTCAAAAAAATAAAGGGAACACTAAAATAACACATCCTAGATCTGAATGAATGAAATAATCTTATTAAATACTTTTTTCTTTACATAGTTGAATGTGCTGACAACAAAATCACACAAAAATGATCAATGGAAATCAAATTTATCAACCCATGGAGGTCTGGATTTGAGTCACACTCAAAATTAAAGTGGAAAACCACACTACAGGCTGATCCAACTTTGATGTAATGTCCTTAAAACAAGTCAAAATGAGGCTCAGTAGTGTGTGTGGCCTCCACGTGCCTGTATGACCTCCCTACAACGCCTGGGCATGCTCCTGATGAGGTGGCGGATGGTCCCCTGAGGGATCTCCTCCCAGACCTGGACTAAAGCATCCGCCAACTCCTGGACAGTCTGTGGTGCAACGTGGCGTTGGTGGATGGAGCGAGACATGATGTCCCAGATGTGCTCAATTGGATTCAGGTCTGGGGAACGGGCGGTCCATAGCATCAATGCCTTCCTCTTGCAGGAACTGCTGACACACTCCAGCCACATGAGGTCTAGCAGTGTCTTGCATTAGGAGGAATCCAGGGCCAACCGCACCAGCATATGGTCTCACAAGGGGTCTGAGGATCTCATCTCGGTACCTAATGGCAGTCAGGCTACCTCTGGCGAGCACATGGAGGGCTGTGCGGCCCCCCAAAGAAATGCCACCCCACACCATGACTGACCCACCGCCAAACCGGTCATGCTGGAGGATGTTGCAGGCAGCAGAACGTTCTCCACGGCGTCTCCAGACTCACGTCTGTCACGTGCTCAGTGTGAACCTGCTTTCATCTGTGAAGAGCACAGGGCGCCAGTGGCGAATTTGCCAATCTTGGTGTTCTCTGGCAAATGCCAAACGTCCTGCACGGTGTTGGGCTGTAAGCACAACCCCCACCTGTGGACGTCGGGCCCTCATACCACCCTCATGGAGTCTGTTTCTGACCGTTTGAGCAGACACATGCACATTTGTGGCCTGCTGGAGGTCATTTTGCAGGGCTCTGGCAGTGCTCCTTCTGCTCCTCCTTGCACAAAGGCGGAGGTAGCAGTCCTGCTGCTCGGTTGTTGCCCTCCTACGGCCTCCTCCACGTCTCCTGATGTACTGGCCTGTCTCCTGGTAGCGCCTCCATGCTCTGGACACTACGCTGACAGACACAGCAAACCTTCTTGCCACAGCTCGCATTGATGTGCCATCCTGGATGAGCTGCACTACCTGAGCCACTTGTGTGGGTTGTAGACTCCGTCTCATGCTACCACTAGAGTGAAAGCACCGCCAGCATTCAAAAGTGACCAAAACATCAACCAGGAAGCATAGGATGTGGTCACCACCTGCAAAACCAGTCCTTTATTGGGGGTGTCTTGCTAATTGCCTATAATTTCCACCTGTTGTCTATTCCATTTGCACAACAGCATGTGAAATGTATTGTCAATCAGTGTTGCTTCCTAAGTAGACAGTTTGATTTCACAGAAGTGTGATTGACTTGGAGTTACATTGTGTTGTTTAAGTGTTCCCTTTATTTTTTTGAGCAGTGTATATATAATAACTAAAAAACACTACATGACCAAAAGTATGTGGACACCTGCTCGTCGATCATCTCATTCCAAAATCATGGGCATTAATATGGAGTTGATCCCACCTTTGCTGCTATAACAGCCTCCACTCTTCTGGGAAGGCTTTACACTAGATGTTGGAACATTGCTGCAGGGACTTGCTTCCATTCTGCTACGAGCATTAGTGAGGTTGGGCACAGATTTTGGGCGATTAGGCTTGGCTCGCAGTCTGCGTTCCAATTCATCCCAAAGGTGTTCGATGGGGTTGAGGTCAGGGCTTTGTGCAGGCCAGTCAAACCATTTCTGTATTGGACCTCGCTTTGTGCACGGGGGCATTGTCATGCTAAAACAGGAAATGACCTTCCCCAAGCTGTTGCCACAAAGTTGGAAGCACAGAATCGTCTAGAATGTCATTGTATGCTATAGCGTTAAGATTTCCCTTCACTGGAACTGAGGGGCCTAGCCCAAACCATGAAAAGCAGCCCCTGACCATTATTCCTCCTCCACCAAACTTTACAGTTGGCACTATGCATTGGGGCAGGTAGCGTTCTCCTGGCATCAGCCAAACCCAGATTCGTCCATCGGACTGCCAGATGGTGAAGCGTGATTCATCACTCCAGAGAACACGTTTCCACTGCTCCAGAGTCCAATGGCGGCAAGCTTTACACCACTCCAGCCGACGCTTGACATTGCGCATGGTGATCTTAGGCTTCCAGAGGCAGTCTGGAACTCAGTAGTGAGTGTTGCAACCGAGGACAGACTATCTTTACGCGCTATGCGCTTCAGCTCTCGGCAATCCTGTTCTTTGAGCTTGTGTGGCCTACCACTTCACGGCTGAGACGTTGTTGCTCCTAGACGTTTCCACTTCACAATAACAGCACTTACAGTTGACCGGGGCAGCTCTAGCAGGGCAGATATTTGACAAACTGACTTGTTGGAAAGGTGGCATCCTATGACGGTGCCACGTTGAAAGTTACTGAGGACTTCAGTAAGGCCATTCTACTGCCAATGTTTGTCTATGGAGATTGCATGGCTGTGTGCTCGATTTTATACACCTGTCAGCAATGGGTGTGGCTGAAATAGCAGAGTCCACTAATTTTAAGGGGTGTCCAAATACTTTTGTATATGTAGTGAATAGTTGTTGCATACGTATTCAGGCCCTTTGTTTAGGCAAGCCTAAATTAGTTCAAAAGTAAAAATGTGGCTTAACAAATCACGTAAATTACATGGACTCATTCTGTGTCAAATAATAAGGGTTGATATGATTTTTTTAATGACTAAACCTTCCTCTGTCCACCATACATACAATATATGTAAGGTCCCTCAATCAAGTATTGAATTTCGAGCACTGATTCAACTACAAAGACCAGGGAGCTTTTCGAAAGCCTAGAAATTAGGCCAATAAAATGTGAAGAAGTCCAAGGGGTCCGAATACTTTTGCACTGAATATGTTGAAGTTTTGTTATTTTACTTAGCCTAGATGTTGAAGTTCTGTTGTTTAACTTAGCCTATATGTTGAAGTTCTGTCGTTTTACTTAGCCTAGATGTTGAAGTTCTGTCGTCTTACTTAGCCTAGATGTAGAAGTTATGTTGTTTTACTTAGCTTAGATGTAGAAGTTCTGTTGTTTTACTTAGCCTAGATGTAGAAACTGTATTGTTGTTGTGAACAATTGTTTTTATTGAGTAACTTCAACAGTACAATCAATGACAAGCAATACCACGTTGGATGGTTATGTGGTAGTTGTGTGGTAGTTGTTGTGTAGATGTTGTGTGGGAAATGTGGCAGTGATCAGGGCATTTGTCTTAATAGACTGTATGCTAATCAACCAGTAACAGAGAGCAGCCAAGCACAGCTAAAACCCACCTGAGACTGAGTCAGTCTGGAGCTGCTGGCACAGACCACACACACACACCACACCACACACACACACACTAGAGCTGTGGTCCTTTAAAATAAATCCTGGCTGTGAAAGTGCTGTCCATCTGGGACAAGTCTTATTAGCATGACTTCTATCAGCCACACACCCACACAGTGTTCTGTCCCGTTGCTGTATGTCTCCAAAGAAAAGTATTGACGCCAGTTGGCAGGCAGCGTCCCGCTCCAGTATGTTTGATGTTCAGTCAGTCCCTGTCCCTACCATCCACTGATAGACAAGACTAACACAACAAAGTGACAAAGTGCTGCATGGTAGCTTCTTCCCCGGCTGCTCCTGTTTACCTGGAGCTGATTGCTCATCCTATCAGAGAGGCTTGGGATGTCTCACTACATTGTGTAGTGTTCTGTTGAATGGACGAGGGTTGGCTTTTCTGCTGAAGCTGCCTAGTAGGCCAAAGGTGACGTGCCGCTCACACAGTCTCTCTCCCAGTCAGTACATAGTGGGGTGCTGGATGGGTTTCAGCATGGTCTCCTGGCCCCCAGCTGTCCCAGTGTGTCCGTGTTGGACGGCCTGCTGCAGATGCCGTGGCAACGCCATGTGATTCATATCCAAGAGATGCTTCCACCCAATAGATGATGTTGCCTGTCTGTTGAAAAGGAACATAACGGAGCTCCCTCCCAGTCCCCTCTTGATTGAGGACAACCAAGGCTTGACCCAACAGGCCATACTAAATATTAACTCAGCCTTTTTTCTTTGTGAAATTGGAAAATATTATTTATAAGAGAGAGAGAGTTTAGGTATTGTTAATTTGTTAGGTAATTAATGCTAGAGTTGAATTTGTTCAATAAGAAGCATAAATGAATGAGATGATTTTGCCTCTCTAAAGAAGCTGTAAACTAGCTTCTCTCTCTACGTATCTCTCTATTCTCACTATTTTTATATCTGTTGTGTCTACTGCCATCAATTCATTCTCCCCATCTCTACCTAGCAGAAATACAGCTTCTTGGAATCATTCTAAATCAACCCCTTAATCTGATGGATTACTAGGTATGGTAGGTATTAAACCTTTTAATGTCTGGGCCTTTTGATGTGTAGGGTGTACCTGGGCCTAACCCTCTACACAGGCCCTGTATAGACAGATATAAGGCCTTGAAGTAATACAGAGCAGAATGGTTGTTTGATGATGTATGGACTGATACATACATAGAGCAGAATGCCTGTTTCATCCTGTGTGTGTCTAATCCACACTCATCCCCCTGGCAGAGAGACAGAAAAGATGGATTTCAAAGCAGATGTTTCTTCAGTCTTCTCTTCTTCATCCTGACTGAGCCCCAGTTGTTGTTTTGTTGTTTGCTCTCACATGTTTCTCTCGCTCTCTCTCTCGCTCTCTCTCTCTCTCTCTCGCTCTCTCGCTCCCTGAAGTCTTACTCCAAGGATACAGGAAGTGTTGTGTGTTTTAACAGAGGGAAGAGCTTTGTTGTAGGGAACGATGTTTGCACAATTAAGATGCTATTGTAAACAACACTCTTTGTATCGGGGAAATCAGCCTGGTCTCATAAACTAGACGTAACATAATAAATGTAAATCCAGTTCACTCAAATTAGCATGATATGTTACATTTGGTATGGCGCTACATAAGACAGATGGTTACTTAAGGCAAAAATGTAAGTAGGGTGGATGGGTGGGCGTATAATGCAAACATCTAGCAACCCAAAGGTTGCGAGTTCGAATCTCATCACGGAATTGTAGCTATTTAGCAACTTTTCAACTAATTTCTACTTTTTTAGCTACTTTGCAACTACTTAGCATGTTAGGTAACCCTAACCCTTTTAGCTAATCCTTCCCCTAACCTTAACCCTTTAACCTAACCCCTAGACAGCTAATGTTAGCCAGCTAGCTAACGTTAGCCACCTAGCTAGAATATGTAATATATCATACATTTTGCAAATTCGTAACATATTGTGCGTTTTGCAAACTCGTAACATATACTAAAGCAAAATATAAACGCAACATGTAAAGTGTTGGTCCCATGAAATAAAAGATCCCAGAAATGTTCCAGACGCACAAAAAGCTTATTTATTTCAGATTTGGTGCACAAATTTGTTTACATCCCTGTTAGTGAGCATTTCTCCTTTGCCAAGATAATCCATCCACCTGACAGGTGTGGCATATCAAGAAGCTGATTAAACCGCATGATCATTACACAGGTGCACCTTGTGCTGGGGACAATAAAAAGCCACTCTAAATTGTGCAGGTTTGTCACACAACACAATGCCACTGATGTCTCAAGTTTTGAGGGAGCGTGCAATTGGCATGCTAACTGCAGGAATATCCACCAGAGTTGTTGCCTGAGAATTGAATGTTCATTTCTCTACTATAATCCGCCGGAGAATTTCTGTCTGTAATAAAGCCCTTTTGTGGGGGGAAAACTCATTCTGATTGGCTGGGCCTGGCTCCCCAGTGGGTCGGCCTATGCTCTCCCAGGCCCACCCATGGCTGCGCCCCTGCCCAGTCATGTGAAATCCATATACTACTAATTTATTTAATAATACATTGACTGATTTCCTTATATGAACTGTAACTCAATAAAATCATTGAAATTGTTGTATGTTGCATTTTTATTTTTGTTCAATATATAATACGAATTGTAATTCGTAACAGGTCATACGAAATGGGTGATGGATTCCGCAAATAAATACATACCATACGAAACGTAACATATCATACTAAATGGAGTGCCTAGGATTTACATACAGAACAATACGAAATGCTCTGACACCAGGTTGGGGTAACACGTGAATGCACGGCAGCAAGTCTTTTAAGAAGAGAAAGAAGGGAAAAACAGATCAACCAGAAGTCATGGAAAGACCGACTGATTGAACAGAGCAGGAGAGTTAAAGGGTGTTATCACATTATGTGTGTATAGAAGCCCCACTCCCCAGAGCCATTGTGCAGGGAGGGCTAACTCCTCATTCCCAGTAGCAGTAATACACAGACATGTCAACAGCAGTTACTAATGAATTGCTCTCTCAGCTATGCTAATATCCTGTGCTGTGAATGCAGTAATTACACTGGCCTGCTGCACACTGAGAGGAATAACTACAACCATTCTGGAAAGAGGGAGGCGCCCCCCCCCCATCCAGTTAAAATGTTAACGCAGTACACCCCCCCCCCCCCCCCCCTACATATTTCAGTTTGTATGTATGTCTTCTTTTCTCTACTATGGTCTCTGCCGTGCAGCAGGCTAAAGCACCCCATTCATTATTTAACACAATAGATTGCATCCCAAATGGCACCCTATTCCCTATCTAGTGCACTACCCTATGGGCCATGGTCAAAGGTAGTGCACTATAAAGAGAACAGAGTGCCATTTGGGACGTATCCAATAGTCTGGCCGTTTTTTAAAGCTAATTTATCAGCAGCACCAGTGGAGAAACTTCTCCCAAATCCTGTCCCCATGTTCCTGACAAGCCACTTCTGGGCGCTCGCATTAGTGGCCCCCTGAAACTAGAATCTAGCTACTGTCGTCTGCTCTGTGTTTGTGTGTGTGTGTGTCTGCTTGCCCACTCCCATGTGTGAGTCTACGAGTGTGTCTACATTCGCAGGCTGAGATGCCGTGGGGTGCTCGCTCCTCTCTCAGTATAATATTCTATACAGATGCATATTGAGCAGTGGAAAGCATGGTCGGTCGGCCGGCGGGTGATTCAGGGTGCGTCCCAAATGGCACTCTATCCCCTATTTAGTGCATTTTCTGTCCCTGGTCAAAAGTAGTGCACTATATAGGGAATAGGGTGCCATTTGGGATGCACCCTCAGTGTGAGTTTGGGATATGATTAATGTGTCCAGATGGTGTAGAACAAGGCCCATCAATCAAAATAAAAATACTGTTGAGGAGCAGAACCATCCTCACAATCAAGACTATTGAGGAGCAGAGCCATCCTCACAATCAAGACTATTGAGGAGCAGAGCCATCCTCACAATCAAGACTATTGAGGGGCAGAACCATCCTCACAATCAAAACTGTTGAGGAGCAGAGCCATCCTCACAATCAAGACTATTGAGGAGCAGAGCCATCCTCACAATCTAGGCTGTTGAGGAGCAGAGCCATCCTCACAATCAAGACTGTTGAGGAGCAGAGCCATCCTCACAATCAAGACTATTGAGGAGCAGAGCCATCCTCACAATCAAGACTATTGAGGAGCAGAGCCATCCTCACAATCAAGACTGTTGAGGAGCAGAGCCATCCACAATGCTTTGTGTTCAGGACCAAATGCTCTGGTCGCTGTGGCTTGCTGCTGTCGCCCCAGCCAGATGCACACCAGAGCGGGCATGCACACACACACACACACACACAGAGGCCCATGACATTGATCAGTGTTGGCAGGCTAGCCAGTCAGCCATGCTGGGGTCCTGTGTTCTGTCCTTTCCTGTTCTTCTGAGGTTTAATGTTTTATCCTCTGATAATCTGCTGCTCCACTTTCCTTTGTGTCTCAAACTGAGACTGTGTCCCAAATGCCACTCTGAGGTGACCAGAACAGAGAGAATCCCCTGGGTGATGGGTGACCATGGATGGAAACAGTCACTTTAGCTTTTGTAGGGTGGCGTGCTCTGTCATGCTGTGTGTGTGTGTGTGTGTGTGTGTGTGTGTGTTTGTGTACCCACGCTCCTCAGCCACAGTGTCATCTGGTGTCAGTTATTCACACCTGGCTTCCGTCCTCTCTGTTGTGCTCCCATCACGCATCACTCCCCCCGCGCCTAGTTCCACTCTCCTAGTCATTCCTCCTACCGCTGGACTGTAGCAAGAGATACAGGGACAGAGACATGCTGCTGGACAGTAGCAAGAAATACAGAGACAGAGACATGCTGCTGGACTGTAGCAAGATATACAGGGACAGAGACATGCTGCTGGACAGTAGCAAGAAATACAGGGACAGAGACATGCTGCTGGACTGTAGCAAGATATACAGGGACAGAGACATGCTGCTGGACTGTAGCAAGATATACAGGGACAGAGACATGCAGGGACAGAGACATGCTGCTGGACTGTAGCAAGAGATACAGAGACAGAGACATGCTGCTGGACTGTAGCAAGAGATACAGGGACAGAGACATGCTGTTGTACTGTAAGTGTCATTGTGTGAAGTAAGTCATGTTAGTGGACTATAAACTAAGAGTCATTCTATGAAGTAAGTCTTGTGTAGAGTAAATCACTTGTCTTTCCAACATCACCTTTATTGATTTCTCCACACCTCAGGACTTAGGGTGCGTCCCATATAGCACCCTATATCCTACATAGTACACTACTTTAGATCAGTCCCCTATGGGTCCTGGTAAAGAATAGCCCACTATAAAGGGATTACGGTGCCGTTTGGGACTTATACTTTGAGTTTGGAGCGCAGTAGATGCATAAGTGATAACTCTTCTTGATTAACTGTGCCTTCTTGATTGTGTGTGTGTCCACACGTTTGGTCACCTGCTGATTCTGCAGGGTACCGCTGCACCCTGTCAGTCAAACAGACTCATACAGCGTTTGATTGGAGCTCCACACCACAGACACACACACACACACACACACACTCCACAATGCATCAGAGAGACCACCTATTATCTGTTGGGCTGCAAATCATGAAGCTATTGTTGTTGAGAACAGGGCATTTATGGGTAATTTAGTTATTTCCTGTAAGACGTCAGTTGTTGTCCAGATTTGTTGGAGATTCTGCCTCTGTGATCTTTAAATATGTATTACATGTTGCAAGTTATTGTGACTTAAAAATATATATATATATAATATATTTGAGAACAGAAGATCCTTTTTCGGAAAAAGATTTCCATGTTTTTCTGAGAAACTACTCTGAAGTAGAAATAGTCTGATGTTATTATGATGTAATCCTGTTTCTACCTATTAAGAATGTTGCATGTTGTGGTGGCAGCCTTTCAGAGCTCTTTCTGCAACAAGCAAGAAGAGAGTACAGGACCAGTAACCCAACCTCTATGAGCTTTCTCCGTCTCACATGTTACTCTCTCTCGATCTCTCGTCTTTCTCTCTGTCTCTCTCTCATCTTTCTCTAGCTCTCTCCATCCGTTTTTTAAACAACGCCCTCCAATTGCGTCCGTATACTGTATATTCATTTAAAATCCAAGACCCCTATTTGACAAATATGAATTGCACATTTCCCATTTGGTTGTTAAAACATATGCATTTATTCATCAGAGCTGAAAAGAAAAACAACACTTAAAATCTCCTATTTTCCACAGGACGACCACGGTGTGTCTGAAAGAGAAATCACATCCAATCAATTAACTAGCGACCAACAAGGTTCATTTGGCCTCCTGTTTTTAATTACTTTCATTTCAGAATGAATCTATTTATATTTTTCAGATATTTCTAAAGACTAACCTCTGCCCATCTCTAACTTGACATTTCTCCTGTATTTAATTTGCTTTTTCAGACTGGTTTTATGTTAATTAACTAGTCTATTCAACGGAGGGGAATTAGAATAAGACTGAAAGGAGAGACGTACACAGGAGACGCAGAGAGAGAGAAGGACTGATTTCCTTTTTGTATCTCCTCTCAGTCTTTTGTTTAAACAGGCGTCTCTCCGGTGGAGGCAGCCACATGGAATAATAACCTTCAAACCTGCTATTTTGTGGAGTGAATAGTAAAATATTAGCAGCAAAGCCATTAGTCAACAAGGGTAATCAGAGAGGAGGTGACAGCACCGGTTGTGAACCAAGACAACAGAGGTCCAAATTGGTTTACTTTATCTCTTTTCTCCTTCCACTGTGTGTTCTGTTTAGTTGGAGAACGTGAAAGGCCTCCATTTACATATCTCTATTAGAAGTGGGTAGATAAATAGAATGAATTTGTTTAAATGAGCCCTGTTTGGGAACCGTCTCTCTCCTCCCTCTCTCCTCTCGCTCGTTCCCTCGCTCCCTTTCTCTCTCTCGCTCGTTCCCTCGCTCCCTTTCTCTCTCTCGCTCGTTCCCTCGCTCCCTTTCTCTCTCTCATTATCCAGCTCGCACTCTCTCCTCCCTCGCTTTCTTCCCCTTTCTCTCCCTCTCCTCACTCCTCCTCCCTCTCTCTCCTCCCTCCCTCTCTCTCCTCCCTCCCTCCCTTTACCCCTCTACACCCCTCTCTCCCTCCCTCCACCCCTCTACCCCTCCCTCCACCCCTCTACATCCCTCCCTCCCTCCCTCCCTCCCTCCCTCCCTCCCTTTACACCTCCCTCCCTCCCTCCCTTTACACCTCCCTCCCTCCCTTTACCCCTCCCTCCCTCCCTTTACCCCTTCCTCCCTCCCCTTCACCCCTCCCTCCCTCCCTTTACCCCTCCCTCCCTCCCTCCCTCCCTTTACCCTCCCTCCCTCCCTCCCTTTACCCCTCCCTCCCTCCCTCCCTTTACCCCCTCCCTCCCTCCCTTTACCCCTCCCTCCCTCCCTCCACCCCTCGCTCCCTTCCTTCCCCTCCCTCCCTCCCTTCCTTCCCCCTCCCTCCCTCCCTTTACCCCCTCCCTCCCTCCCTCCCCTTTACCCCTCCCTCCCTCCCTCCCTCCCTTTACCCCTCCCTCCCTCCCTCCCTTTACCCCTCCCTCCCTCCACCCCTCTACACCCCTCTACACCCCTCCCTCCCCACCCTCTACACCCCTCCCCCCTTTACCCCTCTCTCCCTCCCTCCCTCCACCCCTCTACACCCCCTCCCTACCTTTACCCCTCTCCTCCCTCTTTCTACCCCTCTCTCCTCTCTCCCTCCCTCCCTTTAGCCCTCCACACCCCTCCCTCCCTTTACCCCTCTCTCCATCTCTCTCCCTCTTTTCCTCTCTGCATTACAGTGGATAGTGATTAGTTGTGCCTCCCTGGTTTATTGTGTGGAGATGTTGGAGATGGTATCATGCTGATTGTACCTGTTCGCTCTGCTCAGACACATCAACTGCCTGTCATTCAAACAGTTTTAGCAGCCATATCCCTAGCAGCTTAGAGGTTGTGGGTGTAATACCATTCCTACAGGCAACACATACACATACTGAAAATGGAGGCTATCCACTCAATGGACTGTACGTTTTCTGGAATAAAGCTTCTGCTAAGTGGCCTATATTATATTTATATTATTATACAGTACAATAGTCAGACATAGTCTTAAGGTCAAAGGTAGTAAGGTTATGATAATCTTACTATTATTACACATTATCCGACCCCTTTTTGTGGCGGACCTCCAAATTATAATTTTGCACTACAAGTGCCCAACGCATAAGGCGTTGGTTTTGGTTGTACATCCGGTGGAGAAAAACTAAGGGGTTATGGTCAGTATACACTATCACTGGTACTGCACTGGAACCAACATTAACTTCAAAGTACTGCAGAGCTAACAACAAAGCTAGAGCTTCTTGTTCAATGGTGAAATAGTTTGTCTGACATTTGTTAAATTTCCGTGAAAAATAACAGACAGGATGGACCACTCCACTCTGGTCCTGCTGCAGTAGAACAGCACCAGCACCTCTGGCACTTGCATCTACCTCCAGTTTAAACGGTCGGTCAAAATCTGGTGCAGCAAGAACAGGAGTACTACATAAGAGTGCTTTAGCAGTGTTGAAAGCAGTACGACAATCTTCAGACCATACAAATTTTCTCGCTGGACTGAGCAAATCCGTTAATGGAGCAACTACCGCAGATACATTTTTACAGAAACTACGGTAGTAGCCAACCATCCCTAAAAAGCGGCGTAGCTCTCTTCTGGTGGTAGGTGCTGGAAATGCATTTATAGCTGAGACCTTGGCATCTACAGGACGCACCTGACCATGGCCGACCTGTTTACCGAGATAAGTAACAGTGGCCTTCCCAAACTCGCACTTTGCTAAGTTCAGGGTTAGAGAAGCGGCTGCTAGACGTTCACACACTACCCTTAGAGTGTTAACATGATCAGACCACCCAGTTGAATAAATTACCAGATCATCAAGGTAAGCACTACAATCAGGAACTCCAGCCAATACTGTGTTAACCAGGCGTTGGAAAGTGGCTAGTGCGTTCCGCATCCCAAATGCCATGACAGCATATTGTAGGAAGTGATCTGGGGTCAGAAAGGCAGAGATGTCGGAGGCACGTGAGGTTAACGGCACCTGCCAGTAACCTTTTAGAAGATCTAGTTTGGTTACATAAGTAGCAGCACCAACAGTATCAATACAGTCATCCAGTCTGGGTAAGGGGAACGAGTCGGGCACTGTGACAGCATTTACCTTCCGATAGTCCGTACATAACCTGGATGTCCCATCAGGTTTAGGAACCAGAATGCACGGAGAACTCCAAGGACTTAAACTTGGCATAGCCAGGTTATTCTCCAGCAAATAACCGACCTCATCCCTCATTATCTTTCTTTTAGAGACGTTGACACGATAAGCATGTTGCTTGATAGGTGCAGCGTTTCCAACATTAATGTCATGTTCTAACACATTTGTGCATGTAGGAACATCATTAAAAAGACATGGAAAGCTGTGTAATAGTCTCACAATATCATCTGACTGTCCGTCCGTTAAATGAATCAGGCTTGACGGGAGAGACAGCAGCATCTCTGAATTGGGCAATCTAGCACACTGCTGCTGAGTATTGCGCAACTCCAAACCATCTCATCCCATGGCATAGTGTTTATGAACTGACATGCAAAACGACACCGGATTCAAAAATTAGAATCTTTCAATTTAAATTATTATATAAAATTCTTGCTACCAATAGAATGTTATTTATATGGGGGATACAATCTTCCAGGCTCTGCAGATTTTGCTGTGAAGAGACAGAATCATTAGATCATTTGATTTGGTTCTGTCCATTTGTAGCTTGTTTTTGGACACAGGTCCAGGAATGGCTAAAGGATTGCAATATTTACCTGACCTGGAGCTAACCCTGCAGATAGCATTACTGGGTGATCTGAAAAGTCATAGTCAATCAATCAATAATATAATAATACTTTTAGCAAAAATGTTTATTTTTAATTCACAATCTGTAGAAGCAATGAGAATAGAAAGGTTCAGAACTTTTGTAAAACATCACAGTACGGTTGAAATATATATGGCAAATAAAAATCCTATATGGATGGTGTTAAGAGATAGATGGGAGGTATTGAATACAGTTGAAGGATGGGACTAATAACAAATAACAACAAATAATAACAAAGATATCTAATAATGTAAGCATACTGTGTCCATAATAAGTATATAGGTTGTATGTTGGGAGCTTTTGGGAAAGAGCACAGTTAGAAAGATATGGCATATAGAAGCAAACCGGATGGACATCATGAAAATGATCGGAGAGGTTGAGAGTAGAAGAAGTTCAGGAGCAAAAAAAATATATATATATATATAATAGAATTATTGTAAAATTAACTCTGTCCATAAGGTGTAGATAGTAATTATAGACCGGAAGTAGAGGCCTGGGCATTGTTGTTCACTAATTTACTCCAAGTAGGGAAAGGATGGTGGGGTTGAAAAGTAATAAAGGGGAGTATATATATATATATTGTGATGCCACGAGAGGCTACCGCTTCCAGCGGGGTTGCCCAAGTAGTGCAAGGAGTCCAGGTTCAACCAAAACAAGGATTTTTATTAAAGGTCTTCGGCAACTAACGAAATTATAACACAATTCTCTTCTTCCCCGAGCCCACCCTCCAGACCGTGTCTCTTCCCTTCCAAACCTTCAGCTCATCAGCTCCTGATTGGTTTCAGCTGCGTGGGAAGATTGGCCATAGAGGGTTGGAGTTCCCGACCATACCAGCAGATGGAGCCATAGCTGTCTGGGTTTGCAGCCATCTCAGGGGGATGTAACGTCCCTCCAGGACACAGCCTCTCGTGACATCACACATCCCCCTCCTCGGGACCGACGTCCTCGTCGGGGTAAAGGCAGCGAAGAAGGCATCACGCCGGGAGAGGGCGTCCGCATTGCCGTGGTGCTTGCCAGACTGCTCTCTCTTCAACTCCTCCAACTCTAGGACCAGGGACTCCGCCTCCTGTTGTCTCTCCTTGAGTTTCTTACTGAACGCATCAGCCTTGGTTTTAGCAGAGTTTAGCTTCTGTTGAGCAGCTTTCAGTTCCTTCTCTCTCTCTGCCTCCGCATTCTTCATCTTGTTCTCCAACACCTTGTACTTCTCCTCTGCCTTCTTCTGGACCTCCTTACTACTGCGCAGGGTCTCCTCACACTCCTCGATGGTCCTGCGCAGCCTCTCCAGCTCCTCCTGTTGCTTAGGGAAGGAGCTCTGTTGGAGTTTAGCCTGGAGGATATCTAACTCTTCTGTCTTCATGTCTAACTGTTGCTTTAACAAACGATACCTCTCAGCGGTCCCCTTCAGACCAGACAGTTCTTTGTCCAGATTCTGTAGCTCCGTCTCTGTGTCGGTCTGGGCACCTGCCATCCCTATCAGAGCCCGGGCGGGAGTGAGTAACTCGGAGGATTGCACGGAGCCTTCCCAGGATGAGTCTTGCCTCTCCGTTTCCGAGGTACTCGGGTTATCCTCTCCTGAGACTCTCTCCAGAGTGGGTAAAGGCTGGGCAGTCTCGTCCAATTAGGACAGGGACGGGGAGGAATCAACCACCCCGCCGTCGTGTGTATGGTTCCCCGTGTGCTGGTCATTGTAAGTTCAGTAATGGGGTATTCTCTGGTGTCCCCATGGACACAGGAAACTGGGAGGACTTTCCCGGGGGTCAGACACGTTGGGCCCACCAAATCCTTACGCACCAGGGTGGCCCGGCTACCAGAATCCAGTAAGGCCTCCCACATCATGGTGATTCACAGTTACCGGGCAGGTGGGGGTCGATCTGGGCCGCCATCTCGACTCCCAAGAGCGAGGCAACCCGGTGTGTGGGTGCTGAGCTGGAGGACTCCGCAGTGGGCATAGGTTCATCGGCTGGTTTCCCACACTGCCAGGAGATATGTCCCATCTCCCCCACACCGGTAACACTGTCGAGTTTCCCCCTCCTGGTGTACTCTTCTTGGACCCACCTGGTTTCTGGCTCCCCCCTGGGCCGGGATAAATCCTGACGTGGCTGGGTTCGAGACCTTGGGGGTCCTTTGGACGGGTCCTTCCCATTTGTGGTGGGGCCGCACTCCTGGGGTCTTTTCGGGAAGCATTCAGCATCTCCGCTGTGGCCTGGTACTTTTCCACAGCTTCCACGGTCAGATCAGCCGTGGTCAAGGCCTGTTGACTGATGAACCGTTTTGCCTCATAAGGCAGGGCGCGTAGGTAACGATCCACCACAACGGCCTCCACCACCGCCGCTGCTGTATTCCTCTGCGGATCCAGCCATTTCCTTGCGATTCGGACAAGTTCATGCATCTGCGCCCGAGGAGGTTGGTCTGGTTGGAAGGTCCAACTGTGAAAGCGCTGGGCCATACCAAATTTTGTGAGTCCATATCTGCTGAGGATCTCAGACTTCAGGGCATCATAGTCAGTAACCTGGTCAGGGCCCAGGTCCGGACAGCATTCAGCGCTTCCCGGTTAGAAAGGGGGCTAACAGACCAACCCACTGTTGCTTGGGCCAGGCTTCCCTAGTGGCCGTGGCCTCAAATGCATGCAGGTATGCCTCAATGTCATCGGTAGCTCCCATCTTAGATATAAAGTCACTTGCCTTTATTGGGCGGGTATTTTGGACAACCCTCTGTCTCTGCAACTGCAATTCCTCTGCCTTCAGAAGGTTGGCTTTCTTTTGCTCCTCCAAGAGAGCCACGTTTGCTTGCATCTGGGCTTGCTGGCCAGCAACAAGGGCTTTCAATATGTCCTCCATTTCCGTCGGCGGGAGCCTACGGCCAACTTGGAAAACTGGGTGATCAAACCTTCGGTATCCTCCTCTGACATGCACTATTAATGCTTGAGCGTGCCCGTATTCTCCACCATCTGTGATGCCACGAGAGGCTACCGCTTCCAGCGGGGTTGCCCAAGTAGTGCAAGGAGTCCAGGTTCAACCAAAACAAGGATTTTTATTAAAGGTCTTCGGCAACTAACGAAATTATAACACAATTCTCTTCTTCCCCGAGCCCACCCTCCAGAGCCGTGTCTCTTCCCTTCCAAACCTTCAGCTCATCAGCTCCTGATTGGTTTCAGCTGCGTGGGAAGATTGGCCATAGAGGGTTGGAGTTCCCCGACCATACCAGCAGATGGAGCCATAGCTGTCTGGGTTTGCAGCCATCTCAGGGGGATGTAACGTCCCTCCAGGACACAGCCTCTCGTGACATCACAATATATATATATATTGTGATGTCACGAGAGCTGTCCTGGAGGGACTTACATCCCCCTGAGGTGGCTGCAAACCCAGACAGCTATGGCTCCATCTGCTGGTATGGTCGGGGAACTCCAACCCTCTGTGGCCAATCTTCCCACGCAGCTGAAACCAATCAGAGGCTGATAGGCTGGGGTTGTTTTGGAAGGGAAGAGACACGGTCTGGAAGGTGGGCTCGAGAAGAAGAGAATTGTGTTATATTTCGTTAGTTGCCGAAGACGCTTAATAAAATCGCTTGTTTTGGTTGAACCTGGACTCCTTGCACTACTTGGGCAACCCGCTGGAAGCGGCAGCTCTCGTGGCATCACAGATGGTGGAGAATGCGGGCGCGCTCAGCGTTAATAGTGCATGTCGAGAGGAGGATACCGAAGGTTTGATCACCCAGTTTTCCAAGTTGGCCGTAGGCTCCCCGCGCCGACTGAAATGGAGGACATTGAAAGCCCTTGTTGCTGGCCAGCACGCCCAGATGCAAGCAAACGTGGCTCTTGGAGGAGCAAAAGAAAGCCAACCTTCTGAAGGCAGAGGAATTGCAGTTGCAGAGACAGAGGGTTGTCCAAAATACCCGCTCAATAAAGGCAAGTGACTTTATATCTAAGATGGGAGCTACCGATGACATTGAGGCATACCTGCATGCATTGAGGCCACGGCCACTAGGGAAGCCTGGCCCAAGCAACAGTGGGTTGGTCTGTTAGCCCCCTTTCTAACCGGGAAGCGCTGAATGCTGTCCGGGACCTGGGCCCTGACCAGGTTACTGACTATGATGCCCTGAGTCTGAGATCCTCAGCAGATATGGACTCCAAAGTTTGGTATGGCCCAGCGCTTTCACAGTTGAACCTTCCAAACGGACCAACCTCCTCGGCGCAGATGCATGTCGTCGAATCGCAAGGAAATGGCTGGATCCCTGAGGAATACAGCAGCGTTGAAGCCGTTGTGGTGGATCGTTACCTACGCGCCCTGCCTTATGAGGCAAAACGGTCATCACGTCAACAGGCCTTGACCACGGCTGATCTGACCGTGAAGCTGTGGAAAAGTACCGGGCCACAGCGAGATGCTGAATGCTTCCGAAAAGACCCCAGGAGTGCGGCCCCCACCACAAATGGGAAGGACCCGTCCAAAGGACCCCAAGGTCTCGAACCCAGCCACGTCAGGTCTTATCCCGGCCCAGGGGGAGCCAGAAACTAGGCGGGTCCAAGAAGCACACCAGAGGGGGAAACTTCGACAGTGTTACCGGTGTGGGGGAGATGGGACATATCTCCTGGCAGTGTGGGAAACCAGCCGATGAACCTATGCCCACTGCGGAGTCTCCAGCTCAGCACCCACACCCCGGGGTGCCTCGCTCTTGGGAGTCGAGATGGCGGCCCAGATCGACCCCCCCACCTGCCCGGTAACTGTGAATCACCGCGATGTGGAGGCCTTACTGGATTCTGGTAGCCGGGCCACCCTGTGCGTGTGGATTTGGTGGGCCCAACGTGTCTGACCCCGGGAAAGTCCTCCCAGTTTCCTGTGTCCATGGGGACACCAGAGAATACCCCATTACTGAACTTACAATGACCAGCACACTGCGAACCACTCCGACGGCGGTGGTTGATTCCCTCCCCGTCCTGTCCTAATGGGACGAGACTGCCCAGCCTTTACCCACTCTGGAGAGAGTCTCAGGAGAGGATAACCCGAGTACCTCGGAAACGGCGAGGCAAGACTCATCCTGGGAAGCTCCGCATCCCGAGTTACTCACTCCCCGCCCGGCTCTGTAGGGATGGCAGGTGCCCAGACCGATACCAGACTGGTCCCGGATACGGGAGAAGAGAACGCAGCCCAGGAAAGTGCTCCCGTTCTCCAGTGAAGAAGACGTCCCCAGGCACCCAAGAGCTTCCCCCTCTCACAGGCCAGTATGGTACGGCTCAATTACAAGATCCTACTCTTGCAAATGCCTTAAGAAATGTGCAGGTATTAGAAGGTGTAGTGTTAGGTGATAAGACAACCCCTACTTACCCCCATTTCGCAGTAAACCGGGGGTTAGTATATCAGATAGTCAAGAAAAATGAGGAAGTGCATGAACAGCTCCTCGTGCCACAGCCCTATCGGGCCACAGTACTCAACCTAGCCCACACACACCCGCTTAGGGGCCCACTTGGGGGTAGAGAAGACTAAGGAAAGAATCATGCAACGTTTCTTTTGGCCAGGAGTACACAAAGAGATAGAGAACTACTGCCGTAGTTGCCCTGAGTGTCAGCAGGTTGCGCCAAAGCCCACCTATAGAAACCCGCTCATTCCCTTGCCCATTATCGAAACTCCTTTTGAGAGGATTGGATTAGACATAGTCGGGCCCTTACCGAAAAGTGCCAGGGGACATCAATACATTCTGGTCATTCTGGACTATGCGTCCCGGTACCCGGAGGCCATTCCGCTGAGGAAGGCTACATCCAGACAAATCGCCAAGGAGCTGTTCCGTCTCTCAACTAGTCTGGGAATCCCAAAAGAGATATTGACGGACCAAGGGACTCCATTCATGTCCAGGGTGATGAAAGAACTCTGTGCTTTACTGAAAATCAAACAGCTGAGAACCTCGGTCTACCACCCCCAGACAGATGGCCTAGTCGAACGTTTTAACAAAACACTAAAATCCATGCTGCGGAAAGCGGTAGGGGAAGATGGGCGCAACTGGGATCAGCTGTTACCATACATATTGTTTGCGGTGAGAGAGGTACCTCAGTCTTCTACTGGTTTTTCACCCTTTGAGCTCTTGCTTTCCTACAGACCCAGAGGACTGCTCGACATCGCCAAGGAGGCCTGGGAGGAGCAGCCATGCCAACAGCGGACACTGATCGACCATGTAGGGGCTATGAGGGAGAGAATGAAGGCCATCTATCCCATGATGCGGGAACACATGGAGGCCAGTCAGCGGCAACAGCAAGCCTCCTACAACAGATCTGCTCAGCCCAGGGAGTTTAAGCCGGGGACAGAGTGCTGGTCCTGGTGCCAACCGTTGAGTGCAAATTCCTGGCAACCTGGCAAGGACCATATGAGGTCATTGAACGCATGGGAGAAGTAAACTACAAGGTGAGGCAACCAGATAAGAGGAAAACTGAGCAGATTTATCATGTTAACCTTTTAAAGAAGTGGCACGCCAGAGAGGCGCTGTTTAGCTCTCTACCCCCCACAGAGACCCAGGAACCGGCGCGAGAAGAGGTTCAGCTGGGTCCAAATCTGTCCCCACATCAACGACAGATGGCCCTGGAACTCGTGGAGCAGAACCAGGATGTCTTCTCCTCCCTTCCCCGGTCACACAGAGGTGGTCCAACATGAGATCCGCACCATGCCTGGCCGAACGGTAAACCAGCGCCCGTACCGCGTGCCAGAGGCTCGTAAAGTGGTTATACAGAAGGAGGTAAGGAAGATGCGGGAGTTGGGAGTAATCGAAGAGTCCCACAGTGCCTGGGCAAGTCCCATAGTACTAGTTCCCAAGCCAGACGGTTCAGTACGATTTTGTAATGACTATCGAAAGTTGAATGAAGTGTCTGAATTTGATGCATACCCAATGCCTCGTGTCGATGATTTAATAGACTCCTTGGGGGCATGCTCGTTTCATAACCACTCTTGATCTCACAAAAGGCTACTGGCAGGTGCCCTTGACCCCGGCGTCTAAGGAGAAGACAGCCTTTGCCACCCCGGGAGGGGCTCTACCAGTATACCCGACTTCCGTTTGGTCTCCACGGGGCACCTGCCACGTTCCAACGCCTGATGGATCGAGTCCTTGCGCCCCACAAGAGGTACGCAGCGGCTTATTTGGATGATGTGGTTATACAAAGTCAGGATTGGGCCAGCCACCTACCCCGGGTACAAGCGGTGCTGGATTCGGCTCAGGGAAGCAGGGCTCACGGCAAACCCGAAGAAGTGCAAGGTGGCCTTCAGTGAGACAAACTACCTGGGGTACACCATTGGGCGGGGGTTGGTCAAACCACAGGAAGCCAAACTGCGGGCCATACAGGACTGGCCGCAGCCCATCAACAAGAAGCAAGTAAGGTCATTTTTTGGGCCTCGCTGGCTACTATAGACGCTTTATTGCAGATTTTGCTACCATAGCGGCACCATTGACGGAGCTGACGACCAAACGCCACTCACGAATGGTGAAGTGGAACCCTGCGGCGGAGGCGGCTTTCCGCAACCTGAAGCGAGCACTCTGCTCCAGTCCGATCCTGGTGGCACCAGACTTCAAGAAGGAATTCATGGTCCAAGCGGATGCTTCGGAGGTGGGTCTGGGTGCTGTCCTCACCCAGGCACATGACGGGAAGAACATCCCATTCTCTACCTAAGCAGGAAGTTACTTCCAAGAGAGAAGAACTATTCAACGGTGGAGAAGGAATGTCTGGCTGTAGTCTGGGCCCTGGAGTCCCTTCCGGTTCTATCTCCTGGGCCGACGTTTCATGGTGGTATCTGATCACGCCCCTCTGCAGTGGATGGCCAAGAACAAGGAATCAAACAGTAGAGTAACCAGATGGTTTTTGAGCTTGCAACCGTTTAACTTTTCGGTTGTCCACAGGGCTGGCAAGCACCACGGAAATGCGGACGCCCTCTCCCGGCGTGATGCCTTCTTCACTGCCTTTACCCCGACGAGGACGTCGGTCCCGAGGAGGGGGATGTGTGATGTCACGAGAGGCTGTGTCCTGGAGGGACGTTACATCCCCCTGAGGTGGCTGCAAACCCAGACAGCTATGGCTCCATCTGCTGGTATGGTCGGGAACTCCAACCCTCTGTGGCCAATCTTCCCACGCAGCTGAAACCAATCAGGGGCTGATAGGCTGGGGTTGTTTTGGAAGGGAAGAGACACGGTCTGGAAGGTGGGCTCGGAGAAGAAGAGAATTGTGTTATAATTTCGTTAGTTGCCGAAGACCTTTAATAAAAATCCTTGTTTTGGTTGAACCTGGACTCCTTGCACTACTTGGGCAACCCCGCTGGAAGCGGTAGCCTCTCGTGGCATCACAATATATATATATATATAAATAAATAAAAAACATGGGGGATTGGAAGTGATGCAGACAATTACATTGATAGAAGATGCAATATTAAGCTGATCCATCCCCCCAAAAAAAATACATAAATAAAATTTAAAAAACTCCCCCAAAAATAAAAAAATACAATAAAAATCCAAACCATCTCCATCCACATCATTAACATGACCTCCCACTACAGCCGTAGCAGCAATAGAGACAGCCAACTCGGCCAGTTTCTCTGGACTGTCTATCTGAGTGACGGGTCTGGTGTGGTATGTCTTCAACATGTTAACGTGGCACACACGAGATTGGCGTTTTCTATCAGGAGTCTGTATCACGTAGTCAGTTTCACTTAGTTTCTTTTCAATTACCTAAGGACCAGAGAAACGTGCTGACAATGACGCTCCTGGCACTGGCAACAATACAAGAACTTGGTCACCTGGCTGCAGTGAACGAGAAACAGCCTGGGTGTCATAGTGCCGTTTCATCCGTCTCTGTGAGGAAGACAGCGCTTCCTTTGCTAGAGCACAGGCACCATGTAGGCGCTCACGAAAGCGACTAACGTAGTCCAACACATTTTCTTTCACACACAACTCTTGTGCTAAAAACTGATCCTTAAGGACTTTCATAGGTCCTCTCATGGTGTGTCCAAACACCAGTTCAGCTGGGCTGAACCCTAAGGATTCCTGTACTGTCTCACGGACAGCAAACAAAACTAGAGGAACTCCCTCATCCCAATCCTTCTCAGATTCCAAGCAATATTTACGGAGCATAGACTTCAGTGTCTGATGCCAACGTTCAAGCGCACCCTGAGACTCTGGGTGATATGCGCTTGACACACAGTGTGTAACTGACAAGGATTTTAACACTTGTTTGAAAAGTTTAGAAAGAAAATTCGTACCCTGATCAGTTTGTATCACCTTAGGTAACCCAAAAGTTGAGAAGAATTTGATCAACGCTTTACTCACCACCGAGCAGTAATCCTTCGCAGAGGAATGGCCTCTGGGTACCTGGTGGCCACACACATAATCGTCAACATAAACTGGTTACCAGATTTTGTCTTTGGTAATGGTCCAACACAATCAACCAACACATGTTCGAATGGTTCACCTATGGCCGGGTATGGGACAAAGAGGCGCGGGGAAATAACCTGGTTCGGTTTCCCAGTTACTTGACAGGTGTGGCAAGTCCGACAGAACTGAGCCACATCTTGTTTTAAACCAGGCCAAAAGAAATGTCGCAAAACTCGATCATAAGTCTTGGTGACTCCCAGATGTCCGGACCACTGGTGATCATGAGCGAGGGATAAAACATTTTGTCGAAAGGCTGTAGGAATCACTATCTGGTAAACAGCATTCCAATCTCCGCCAGCGTCAACATGGGATGTCCATTTACGCATGAGGAGATTACCATCAATGAAGTATGCCATGTTTTTCTTCTTTAGCTCCTCCTCTGAGACAACACTAGAAAAACATTTAGCCAGGCTAATGTCAACCTTTTGGTTAGCGATCAGCTGCTCACGAGTGACTGGTAACTGTATTGCCTCAGCAACAAGTTCCACATCCTTCTTCCTTTCTCTGGGCTGTTGGTCAGACTGCACCAGCTTACCAGAGGTAGCACCCAAACTATCCTCTGGGTCACACTCTCTGAATAGAATCGTGTTCGACAAATCTATCACGTCACCCACTTGTCGTGCTTGAGCACGTGTGACAGCACAAGCGGGGAACACATCTGGATAACCCTGTGCCAGCTCCTCGGAGAGAGACTGGTCACTTTTTTCCAATACCTCCAATACGGGTATCACCTTTCCTCCAGCAATATCGTTGCCCATTATAAATGTCACACCTTTTACTGGCAACATAGGACGTACTCCAACTCTGAACAATCCACTGACTAACTCAGAGTGTACGTTCACAAAGTGCAATGGCACTGGGACGAATCCCATTTCAATTCCTTGTACTAACACACTGGAACCACAATATATATTATTGGACAAGGGCAACACATCAGATAGTATGAACGACTGCGCCGCACCAGTATCTCTGAGGATTCTAACTGGACGCTGAGACGCTTCGTCATCTGATATGGAAACAAACCCCTCAAAAATGAACGGTTCATAACTGTGATCTGGGACTGGGACAGGGACTTTCAAACCACATTCACTATGAGGCCTCTGTCTTGATTCCGGCCTTACAACCGTACGAATCAGCCCAACACCCGTTGGCGGCCTGGCGTGCTGAGGCATCCCCTGTTTGCGTTTTAGCAGAAAACAATCATTAACCATATGTCCCACCTTATGACAATAGAAACAGTGACGCACATCTTTTGGGCGTGCTGGATGTACTGCTGGTCGACTAGGACTAAAAGTTAGCAACTCCGCGGCCCTGCTCTCCGTACGAGCCGAAAACACGCTCTTATGCGTCAACACAAACTCGTCTGCCAATACAGACGCTTCCGACAGTGAGGATACTTTCTGTTCGTTCAGATAAACTACAATGTGTTCGGGTAAGCAATTTTTTAACTCTTCTAACAAGATTAACTCCCGTAGAGAGTTAAAATCAGTTACCTTACTAGCACTGTGCCATTTGTCAAACAGATTTCCTTTGTCTCTAGCAAACTCCACATAAGTCTGAGTAGGGTACTTTTTATGAGACCTAAATCTCTGTCGATATGCCTCAGGAACAAGCTCATAGGCACGAAGAACAGTAGCTTTGACCACGTCATAATTCAAGCTGTCTTCAAGAGGTAGCGCTGACAGAACCTCTTGGGCTTTACCTGTTAATTTACACTGAAGTAATAGGCACCATACCTCTTCGGGCCATTTCAATGCTACCGCTATACGTTCAAAAACACTGAAATAGGAATCAACCTCTGACTCCCTAAACACAGGTACCAAGGTGATCTGTCTACTAATATCAAAAGTAGCAGACGACACAGCTGGTGAGGATGGCTCACTAGCAGGCATAGTATGAGCAGAGACTAACCTCGCTGTTTCTGCCTCCAGTTCCATCTTACGCGTCTCCAGTTCTTGATCAAGCCTACGCGTCTCCAGTTCTGCCTCTAGCTTACGCGTCTCCTGTTCTGCCTCTAGTTCCATTTTACGCATCTCCAGCTTGTCTTGCCTGATTTGTGCCCGCTCTTCCACCTCCATTTGGAGCCGTGTCGAGCGGACATCCATCCTAGCATCACTGTCGGACAGTGGGGAGAGTGGGTCAAAACGGGGCAATGTGGCTGGAGCCTTAGCCTTGTCCTCAGACACCGACGGGCTTACAGGAGCAGCAACCACATCCCCTACAGGAGCAGCAGGGTCAGGCGGCGGTAATTCAAGCACTCGCTCGTTCAATAATATCTCTAACACTGCTTTCCTAACTTCTGCTTTCACTAAAACCCTTGATATGGGTACAGAAAAGTGGTCAGCCAAAGCCTGTAGATCCACTCTACGGCAATTCTCAAAAACCTCCCACGTAGGGTTTTCCAAAAATGCATCCAACTCAAAAGTAGCCATCCTAAACTAACACGAGCCGACGAATACTGAACACAAAAAAAACAGGTAGTTACAGCTGCCAAGCTCAACACTGAACCAGACACTAACTAATTTGCATGAGTAGCATGGGTATCAATGAGAATGATCCCGGACGAACCCCCACATTATGTTACGAACCCCGTGGCTTTAAACGTCTAGGGTGGATGGACAAGAGACCCGTAACATAATTCATGCAAATTAGAATCGTGACATGGAACAGTGAGAACAAAAACTACACGACAACCATAAACTACCGTCAAACATAAAAGGTTTATTTTTTAACACACGGTAAAGGTTTGGGAAAAAGGGCTGAGCAGGACCCAAGAAATGAAACAATAGTGTAAAACATTCCTAAACTGATCTTGCCTGCCTCAAGAACCGCTAAGCTACTGCTAATCATACAAAAATTACAGTGGGTGGTCCGCTCAGGTCTAACTAGTGTTTTCAGACAGTTTTCTTCCTACGGGTAATGAACGCCCAAGGGCAACTTGCTTAAATTCCCCTTTTCCCAGAAACACACAACAAAGTTACCAAACAGAGTAACCAGCAAATGAGTGAGTACACAAAACACAGGACACAACAGTATCCATACTCACATGCGGAAAATAGTCTAACAAAGTTACCAAACAGAGTAACCAGCAAATGAGTGAGTACACAGGACACCACAGTATCCATACTCACATACGGAAATAGTCTCTAACAACAAACACAACTGAACGGCTTTTAAACAATGGGATGTGTAATTGAAAAACCAGAAACAGATGGTGCAATGCAGAGGAATGTCCACTGATTGGTCCACCTCAGCAATCAGCAGACACCCCAACAACCACCAATCAGGAACATACAGGACACCTGTGATTAGGGCAGAAGGAGAGGAAAAACACAAAAAGACACAGGATACCTGTATCCGTAACACTTAACTTCAGGACTCAATGGTAAACATGACACTGATTATGTGCCTTGTACTGTATGTGTAGGAAGAGGTTAGATATGGTGTGTACTGTACTATATATTGTATTAGAATATTACTATAATATAGTAGTACTGTATGTGTAGGAAGAGGTTAGATATGGTGTGTACTGTACTATATATTGTATTAGAATATTACTATGATATAATAGTATTGTATGTGTAGGAAGAGGTTAGATATGGTGTGGACTGTACTATATATTGTATTATAATATTACTATAATATAATAGTGCTGTATGTGTAGGAAGAGGTTAGATATGATGTGTACTGTACTATATATTGTATTATAATATTACTATAATATAATAGTACTGTATGTGTAGGAAGAGGTTATATATGGTGTGTACTGTACTATATATTGTATTATAATATTACTATAATATAATAGTACTGTTTGTGTAGGAAGAGGTTAGATATTGTGTGTACTGTACTATATATTGTATTATAATATTACTATAATATAGTAGTACTGTATGTGTAGGAAGAGGTTAGATATGGTGTGTATAGTACTATATATTGTATTATAATATTACTATAATATAGTCGTACTGTTTGTATAGGAAGAGGTTATACAGTGGGGGAAAAAAGTATTTAGTCAGCCACCAATTGTGCAAGTTCTCCCACTTAAAAAGATGAGAGAGGCCTGTAATTTTCATCATAGGTACACGTCAACTATGACAGACAAAATGAGGGAAAAAAAATCCAGAAAATCACATTGAAGGATTTTTAATGAATTTATTTGCAAATGATGGTGGAAAATAAGTATTTGGTCAATAACAAAAGTTTCTCAATGCTTTGTTATATACCCTTTGTTGGCAATGACACAGGTCAAACGCTTTCTGTAAGTCTTCACAAGGTTTTCACACACTGTTGCTGGAATTTTGGCCCATTCCTCCATGCAGATCTCCTCTAGAGCAGTGATGTTTTGGGGCTGTCGCTGGGCAACACAGACTTTCAACTCCCTCCAAAGATTTTCTATGGGGTTGAGATCTGGAGACTGGCTAGGCCACACCAGGACCTTGAAATGCTTCTTACGAAGCCACTCTTTCGTTGCCCGGGCGGTGTGTTTGGGATCATTGTCATGCTGAAAGACCCAGCCATGTTTCATCTTCAATGCCCTTGCTGATGGAAGGAGGTTTTCACTCAAAATCTCACGATACATTGCCCCATTCATTCTTTCCTTTACACGGATCAGTCGTCCTGGTCCCTTTGCAGAAAAACAGCCCCAAAGCATGATGTTTCCACCCCCATGCTTCACAGTAGGTATGGTGTTCTTTGGATGCAACTCAGCATTCTTTGTCCTCCAAACACGACAAGTTGAGTTTTTACCAAAAAGTTCTATTTTGGTTTAATCTGATCATATGACATTCTCCCAATCCTCTTCTGGATCATCCAAATGCACTCTAGCAAACTTCAGACGGGCCTGGACATGTACTGGCTTAAGCAGGGGGACACGTCTTGCACTGCAGGATTTGAGTCCCTGGCTGCGTAGTGTGTTACTGATGGTAGGCTTTGTTACTTTGGTCCCAGCTCTCTGCAGGTCATTCACTAGGTCCCCCCCGTGTGGTTCTGGGATTTTTGCTCACCGTTCTTGTGATCATTTTGACCCCACGGGGGTGAGATCTTGCGTGGAGCCCCTGTTCGAGGGAGATTATCAGTGGTCTTGTATGTCTTCCATTTCCTAATAATTGCTCCCACAGTTGATTTCTTCAAACCAAGCTGCTTACCTATTGCAGATTCAGTCTTCCCAGCCTGGTGCAGGTCTACAATTTTGTTTCTGGTGTCCTTTGACAGCTCTTTGATCTTGGCCATAGTGGAGTTTGGAGTGTGACTGTTTGAGGTTGTGGACAGGTGTCTTTTATACTGATAACAAGTTCAAACAGGTGCCATTAATACAGGTAACGAGTGGAGGACAGAGGAGCCTCTTAAAGAAGAAGTTACAGGTCTGTGAGAGCCAGAAATCTTGCTTGTTTGTAGGTGACCAAATACTTATTTTCCACCATAATTTGGAAATAAATTCATAAAAAATCCTACAATGTGATTTTCAGGAAAAAATAATCTCAATTTGTCTGTCATAGTTGACGTGTACCTATGATGAAAATTACAGGCCTCTCTCATCTTTTTAAGTGGGAGAACTTGCACAATTGGTGGCTGATTAAATACTTTTTTTCCCCACTGTATATTGTGTGTTATAGTCCAGCCGTAGAAATTGTAATGACCCATTTCCCTACTGTATATCTTTGATCTGTAGTGATGGTCTGTCTGTCTGTCTGTCTGTCTGTCAGGCTGCCAAGAGAGATCTATGAGCTGACCCAAATTCAATAGGTATTTCTACAGCATGCCAAATGATCCTCCAACAACATCACCTCTGTCTGTTCCAGCTGTCATTATGTTGATTATGTTCAAAACTGGCAGCTCAAGTCAGGACTTCATAACGTAAACATAGCTAAATATCAAATCACCATTTATTTAAAGTGTATTTCTCCAGGTCTCAACACACTGTACAGAAAAAGTATAAAATAGAAAAAATTAAAATATATAATAATGAATAAATAAAAACAAGGCACAACAAAGAAATCAAGAACAGAGAAACAGAAACATGCAGGCAGACACTCATACTGTTTCCATGGACACCCAATGGAAGTCATTTTCATCAGTAAGGAGTCAACTTGGTGGCTAATCAGGCCTGGTCTGTCTAAAATGACACCCTGTTGTATTCCCTATAATGCGCTAGGTTTGACCAAAACTATGGCTCAGGCCTGGAGTTGAGTAGCGAAGGATATGGGTGTCTTTAAGGTGACTGTGGTGGCAGGAAGGATGTAAATATGGCTGATCAACTGCCTTACAAGTCCCAGGGTGCATTGGGGCTCTTTCACCATGGAGCCATGGTTTGCGTCCCAAATGGCCCCCTATTCCCTATGGGTCCTGGTCAAAAGAAGTGCCATTTGGGACGCAGTCATGGGTTTGGCCGCCTCATTCAGAGCTGCTATTGGTCAGTGTCTCCAAGCGCACGGAACACAGCACAGTTTGAAGCGATCAATCATCTTTCTTCAGCTACACTGACCCCATACAGTATCTCTCTCTTCAGCTACACTGACCCCATACATTATCTCTCTCTTCAGCTACACTGACCCCCATACAGTATCTCTCTCTTCAGCTACACTGACCCCCATACAGTATCTCTCTCTTCAGCTACACTGACCCCATACAGTATATCTCTCTTCAGCTACACTGACCCCCATACAGTATCTCTCTCTTCAGCTACACTGACCCCATACAGTATCTCTCTCTTCAGCTACACTGACCCCATACAGTATCTCTCTCTTCAGCTACACTGACCCCATACAGTATCTCTCTCTTCAGCTACACTGACCCCCATACAGTCACTCTCTCGTCAGCTACACTGACCCCCATACAGTTACTCTCTCTTCAGCTACACTGACCCCCATACAGTATCTCTCTCTTCAGCTACACTGACCCCCATACAGTCACTCTCTCTTCAGCTACACTGACCCCATACAGTATATCTCTCTTCAGCTACACTGACCCCATACAGTTACTCTCTCTTCAGCTACACTGACCCCCATACAGTCACTCTCTCTTCAGCTACACTGACCCCCATACAGTATCTCTCTCTTCAGCTACACTGACCCCCATACAGTCACTCTCTCTTCAGCTACACTGACCCCCATACAGTCACTCTCTCTTCAGCTACACTGACCCCATACAGTATATCTCTCTTCAGCTACACTGACCCCATACAGTTACTCTCTCTTCAGCTACACTGACCCCCATACAGTCACTCTCTCTTCAGCTACACGGGCTCATATAAGTCTTTCTGGGTAAGTCTTTAAGAGCTTTGCACACCTGGATTGTACAATATTTGGGGATATTCAGTGTCTGTTTGTTTTGTTTTTTTGCCCATCTACCAATAGGTGCCCTTCTTTGCGAGGCATTGGAAAACCTCCCTGGTCTTTGTGGTTGAATCTAGTGTTTAAATTCACTGCTCGACTGAGGGATCTCACAGATAATTGTATGTGTGGGGTACAGAGATGAGTTAGTCATTCAAAAATCATGTTAAACACTATTATTGCACACAGAGTGAGTCCATGCAACTTATGTGAATTGTTAATCACATTTTTACTCCTGAACTTATTTATGCTTGCCACAACAAATGGATTGAATACTTAATGACTCGAGACAGCTTTTCATTTTTTATTAATTTGAAAAATGTCTAAAAACATTATTCAACTTTGACATGATTTGGTATTGTGTGTAGGCCAGTGATGACAACAATCTAAATTTTTATCCAGTTTAAATTCAGGCTGTAACACAACAACATGTGGAATAAGTCAAGGGGTATGAATACTTTCTGTTATGAACATGTCTACAATCTGGATTTAATCAGACATCTGTTTCTCTCTCTCCCTAACTCAGGCTGTGAGATTTACTCTCTGCATACATTAGCACTATGGGATGACAATGAAACAGAGAAGCAGGAGGAGGGTACACACATACACACACACACACACACACACACACGCACACACACACACACACACACACACACACACACACGAGGAGGAGGCTGGTATAGTAGTAGAAACCAAACCAATTAGAAAGCGGTAGTAGCCCTCTAGGGGGACTGTCTGAACGGCTGTTGCCGAGAGTAAAGGTTAGCCTGGCGACCAGCCCTCCAATCAGATCACTCAGAGAAAATGCAAGTGTTGGAGAGAAGAAAAAATAACTTCTACAGGCAGCCAGATGCTGGGTGTGTGGATTTGTTTTCTGGCAGTAACAGTGAATGTGTGTTGGTTGGAGGACCTCATCGTTTTTTCTCCGTTATGAATGGGATGTGTTGTGGTAAATATGCAGGAGATTACACTTGCAGGAGATTATATCCATACAATCTGCCAGGAAAATCTAGAAAACAGGTTGTTTGGGACTAGAAGGAAATATAAGACATACTATAACATTTGTTTACCATGAAAGAGTTGACCTGACATTTTCACATGCTAATAGCGTTTAATGTATATTTAAACTCAAGAGATGGAATTCCATTAAAGCAACATTACTTTTAAAACGTGATTTGAAGCTAATTGTTTACTAAGTCTCCAATGACAAGAACAATATAGCCTAAACCAGTGGTTTCCCAACAAGATTCAGCCACGGCCCAATTTATTTCATGAGTGGAGGGTTGGGGGGCCGTAACATCCTTATAAATCATTTGTACACTGAAAGTTGACCGGCAGAAGCCCAAACAGTATTTGACAAAGACATAATCATTTCAAACCTTGATTACATTGGGATATGATCACATATTTTAAGCGTGGGAATACTTGGGAACAGATCGCCTAAAATCACATTGAGATTATTTCCTGGTGAGTTTACAGTCTTTAATGTACAACAACGCTCAGAAAACGTGGGCGGACAAATAAAATCACCCGCGGGCCGCCTAATGTGGAACCCTGGCCTAAACAGTTTACTAATATATATTAATATTACAAGAAGACATTCTTCAAAGTACAGTACATATTTAATTAGTTTAAATGACCAATGAGTGGCTGGAAATCCTCCAGATTGTAGCGTTAGGTTCTGTTGAGTAGGTTATTATTAAGGCCAGTCCTTTGAAGAAGGTTCAGGACTAGTTGGTGAAATGTTTGTCCTAAAGAAGAACCAGTTAGGGACCTAACCATAGAACAAGAGTCATGGTCGTAACATTGTCCTTGTCCTAATTAAATGAAGCATTTGGGAGCTGATTTTTTTCTTTGTTCTTTTTGTTGAGACGGCTGTATGTATGTATCAAAGTCTAACAGCATGGTGCTCAGGCAGGCAGTTCATTGGTTGGTTGCTTGGTGTATTGGTAAGTCTTCCAGATTGTGGCTTTGGGTATTTTATTATTAAGGTCAGTCCTTTAGAGAACCCTTTAGATGTATCAGAGGCTTGGACCACCTTACTCAATTTGAGTTTTTGTTGGAATTGGGTCTCTTGAAACTGTCTGTGTGAACGTGTCCTCCGATGCTGTGGAGATCAGGCTGGTCATGTCGTCAGATGAGCCTGTGGTAGATGTACCAGATGCTGGGGAGATCAGGCTGGCCGTGTCGTCAGATGAGCCTGTGGTAGATGTACCAGAGGCTGGGGAGATTTGGCACCAGGGACCAATCATTTGCCTCATTTATCTTCTTCATGAATATGTTCAGTGATGGCCTGAACTCACAAGTGGGAGAAAAATAAGAGTTTTTTAAACAATCTCCCAAATCTGTATTCCCTCAGTGTTCCCTCCCTGTGATCTCTCACCAATTATCACATTGTGCCGAGGAGAATAAATATTGGGTAGATTTGTGTGTGTGTGTGTGTGTGTGTGTGTGTGTGTGTGTGGACCCTAAACAGGGATAATAATAATAATTGTTCTCTAGCCAGTTTGAAGTCCTAGCAGCAGCCCTAGTAGTAGTTTGGTAATTATCCTAGCTGGGCTGTGGTGGGCTGTGGCGGACTGTGGCGGACTGTGGTAGACTGTGGCGGACTGTGGTAGACTGTGGCGGACTGTGGCGGACTGTGGCAGACTGTGGTGGACTGTGGTGGACTGTGGTGGACTGTGGCGGACTGTGATGGTCTGTGGTGGACTGTGTTGGGCTGTGGTAGACTGGTGGGCTGTGGTGGACTGTGGTGGCCTGTGGTGGCCTGTTGTGGCCTGTTGTGGACTGTGGCGGTCACAATAACACCTGCATTATTAACACCTGTCTGTCAGGATGGGTCCAAAATGGCACCCCATTCTCTATATAGTGTACTACCCTGTGGATTCTGGTGCACTATATGGAACAAGGTTCCATTTGGGATGCAGACTCTGTTTCCGTGGTGGCCATAGCCTCAGCCGAGGTGAGGAAATAACTGTCCTCTAACCCTCCTCTGAGGGACTATGCCACACGTGTTAGCCTTCAATTAGAGCGAGAGTTACAGTTGTAGCCTGGTTGGTCCCAGATCTGTTAGTGCTCTTGCCAACTCCATCACTCATTGCTTGGCATGTCAATGAGTGACAAGGAATTGACATGATAGCACAAACAGACTGTCATTCAGGCTATTACGGTTGGAATGCTGACGCTGTAGCAATGGGAAAACACCCTTTTAGACAACGGGCTCAATGGGGGCTGTCTGCAGAGACCACAAAACCATTCTCAACAGACATAGGAGACTGGGCTAGTATGATGGATGTGTCAAACACTGCAGTAGGACTGACAATGACATAGATAAGATACAGTTCTCTGATAGACTCTTTAGAGAGAGAGAGAGAGAGAACTCTGTAACCATCACTAACAGTTTAGGACTCTGTAGCCGTTACAGTATTACGCTGTTCCATTTAAATACTTTGACTGTCTTTGTCAAACAGACAAGTAGCTACAAACCCAGAGGGATGTGGGCCACTGTGTTATACCAGATGAATTACTTAACCTTTATCAGTCAACACCTGGGAACTGACTACTACAACAATATAGTTATATCGTTCCATTCCTAAAAGACAGAACGCTCACTGAACAGAGGTGGAAACGGGATGCGTCCCAAATGGCACCCTATTCCCTATATAGTGCACTACCATATGGGCCCTGGTCAAAAGTAGTGCACTAGAAAGGGGATAAGGTGCCATTTGGGACGCAATCAGAGTTTTCTACACAGTGGAAGTGAGAGGTTAAACTCTGCGTTGTGTTCCTGACCCCTCGCCACGTTGTGTGACTAGGAGATCAAAGGTCATGTTAGACTAGCCGTGAGTGATGGGTGTGGGGGGTAGAGACTGTGTGTGTGTAGCAGTGAGTGATGGGTGTGGGGGGTAGAGACTGTGTGTGTGTAGCAGTGAGTGATGGGTGTGGGGGGTAGAGACTGTGTGTGTGTAGCAGTGAGTGATGGGTGTGGGGGGTAGAGACTGTGAGTGTGTAGCAGTGAGTGATGGGTGTGGGGGGTAGAGACTGTGTGTGTGTAGCAGTGAGTGATGGGTGTGGGGGGTAGAGACTGTGTGTGTGTAGCAGTGAGTGATGGGTGTGGGTGATACTGTGTACATTGTGACCCATAGATTGAACATCATCCCTTTGACAATTGCACACTGGTTACCAACAGCCACCTTCCTGAGACAATTACACACTGGTTACCAACAGCCACCTTCCTGAGACAATTACACACTGGTTACCAACAGCCACCTTCCTGAGACAATTATACACTGGTTACCAACAGCCACCTTCCTGAGACAATTACACACTGGTTACCAACAGCCACCTTCCTGAGACAATTATACAATGGTTACCAGCAGCCACCTTCCTGAGACAATTACACACTGGTTACCAACAGCCACCTTCCTGAGACAATTATACACTGGTTACCAACAGCCACCTTCCTGAGACAATTACACACTGGTTACCAACAGCCACCTTCCTGAGACAATTATACACTGGTTACCAGCAGCCACCTTCCTGAGACAATTATACACTGGTTACCAACAGCCACCTTCCTGAGACAATTACACACTGGTTACCAACAGCCACCTTCCTGAGACAATTACACACTGGTTACCAACAGCCACCTTCCTGAGACAATTACACACTGGTTACCAACAGCCACCTTCCTGAGACCTGTCACAGGCATCTCGTTGCTTTCTGAGCAGCTGGGAAATAGGACTACTTCATTTAGAGACCAGAAAAACCTAGCATTGTTTCAGAATGGACATTAGCCTATTTAACTGTCTCAACTTCTAACGTTTGATTTGATTTGACCTCACTGTAATCATTTCCCGTGTTTTGGAGATACATTGCTCTGAGAACACTAGTTTCATAATACATCGCTTTTGATAAATGAAATTGCTAATGAAATTGATGCTGTGTCTTTCTGGGTGGGCTGTGGATCCACCTAAAGTCCATTACAACCATGTACCAATACAGCCATCCTATTTTCTCTGAAGGACTGGGTAGATATTATAGGCTGTGGCTGAGTCCCAAATGGCACCCTATTCCCTACTCAGTGCACTATGGACCCTGGTCAAACAGTAGTGCGCTATAGGGAATAGGGTACCACTTTGGACAGAGTCCATGTGCTCTGAAACTGTCAAGGTTACACAACGGGATTATAATAAACAGAACAACTACTGGAACCAAGCACATTTAGACATATTTTACACTGCATCCCACTGTGTGTGTGTGTGTGTGTGTGTGTGTGTGTGTGTGTGTGTGTGTGTGTGTGTGTGTGTCCGTGTGTGTATGTGTCTGTGTGTGTGTCTGTGTGTGTGTCAGTGTGTATGTGTGTCTCAGTGTGATTGTCTGTGTGTGTGTCTGTGTCTCTCTCTTGTCTCTGTGTGTGTGTGTCAGTGTGTGTGTGTGTGTGTCAGTGTGTGTGTGCGTGCGTGTCAATGTGTGTATGTGTCTGTGTGAGTGTCTGTGTGTGTGTCTGTGTCTCTCTCTTGTCTCTCTGTGTGTATGTGTGTGTCTGTGTGAGTGTGTGTGTCTGTGTGAGTGTGTGTGTCTGTGTGTGTGTGTGTCTCAGTGTGATTGTCTGTGTGTGTGTCTGTGTCTCTCTCTTGTCTCTCTGTGTGCGTGTCAGTGTGTGTGTGTGTGCATATCAGTGTGTGTGCGTGTGTTTTGCCGTCTTTGTTTCCAAGGCATGGTGTAACTTTAAAATAGTGCTTTGCTGCTTTATTAGACCCAAATGTTCTCAATGTGGGTGATCTGGGGAACACACACCCCCTCACACACACACACACACACACACACACACACACACACACACACACTCACACACACACACACTCACAGACTTATTTTATTTATATTTAACTCTTCCGACAGTCTTCTTTCCTAACTGTATGCGTTACATTTTTGTTTGAAACTAAATTGTGTGGTTCTGTCCTTCCACTTAGCTGGCCCAAAACATCTTTCTTAGCTGTTATTCTATACTCTTGTATACTGAAGCAGCTGGTCCCGAGGCACAAAAGCACCCTGAACAATTGTCGCCATACAGAGCTGGAGAAATGACCTATACATGGTATCCATTGGATGGTTTTGGGCATGTCAGTGGGTGAAATTACCTGTGTCAAATTGCAGCGATTTTTGGAGCCCAGTTGGTTGGCCTAGTTATGGGGCTGCTGTCAAAGTCCTTGAACGAGGCGAGCTGTGCCATTGTCAGGAGGGGAAGAGGGGGAGGGGGAGAGAGGGGAGGGGGAGAGAGCAAGGGAGAGAGAATGGGAGGGCTATTGATGCACAGTGTGAGTGCTAGTGGTTGGGAGGCATTGATATCTGACAGAATAGAGTATGAGGAGAGATCAGTGTCAGACAGAGGTGGAATGGGGAGAGGGAGAGGAGCTGGGGAGAGGGAGAGGAGCTGGGGAGAGGGAGAGGAGCTGGGGAGAGGGAGAGGGAGAGGAGCTGGGGAGAGGGAGAGGAGCTGGGAGGAAGCAGTAACACATCTATACAGACAGGGACGTGTTGTGTTGTGTTCTGCGCAAGGGTCATCCCACAGTATTGAACCATCTTTGTCTGTCACAGTCTCTCACAGAGGTTAAAACCTTGACAGAGTGGTGTTCAACAGTCCCTGGTTATGGTCCATGTTCAATGACGATCGCCACATTTATTTATTTATTTGAATATCGCTAGTAAGGGTAATTGAGTTTTGAAAGACATTTGTAGCCTCTGACTAACACATATATACCATGTGCACCCAGTAAAATTCTTGCTGATTATGAAATGGCTTTGTGTTATATGCAAGAGCTTTTTTTTCCTCCTTTTATAATAATTCCTGGAGAAATCAAAGGGCTTTCTGCCACTCCAGCCGTGTGTGTGCGTGCGTGTGTGTGCGTACGTGTGTGTGCGTACGTGTGTGTGTGTGTGTGTGCGTGTGCGTGTGTGTGTGTGCGTGTGTGTGCGCGTGAGCGTGCGTGAGTGTGTGTGCGTGCGGCTTGTAAGAACCATAGGAGGTACCCCTCTCTCCCTCTCTTCTCTTCACTGTGACTACAATAATGGCTTGTTGATTGATTCCATTTACAGGTTTAAGGGAGAGAGAGGGAGGCAGAGAGAGACCACTTCTCCAATCTTTTTGGTTCAGCAAAAACATATACATGATCAAATACAAATCTTAGAATCAACTATTTAAGACTACCAGAACCCACTGGATTCTCCAATTACATTGAAAGAACTACAGGACAAAATACAAACCCTCCAACCCAAAAAGGCCTGTGGGGTTGATGGTATCCTAAATGAAATGATAAAATATACAGACCACAAATTCCAATTGGCTATACTTAAACTCTTTAACATCATATTCCCCAATATTTGTAACCAAGGACTGATCACCCCAATCCACAAAAGTGGAGACAAATTTGACCCCAATAACTACCCAACAGCAACCTTGGGAAAACCCTCTGCATTATCATTAACAGCAGACTCGTACATTTCCTCAGTGAAAACAATGTACTTACCAAATGTCCGTACGGCAGACCACGTATTCACCCTGCACACCCTAATTGACAAACAAACAGACCAAAACAAAGGCAAAGTCTTCTCATGCTTTGTTGATTTCAAAAAAGCTTTCGACTCAACTTGCCATGAGGGCCTGCTATACAAATTGATGGAAAGTGGTGATGGGGGGAAAACATATGACATTATAAAATCCATGTACACAAACAACAAGTGTGCGGTTAAAATTGCCAAAAAACAAACACATTTCTTTCCACAGGGCCGGGGGGTGAGACAGGGATGGAACTTAAGCCCCACCCTCTTCAACATATATAAAGTGGTTGTCCCACTGGCTATCATAAGGTGAATGCACCAATTTGTAAGTCGCTCTGGATAAGAGCGTCTGCTAAATGACGAAAATGTAAAATGTATATCAACGAATTGGCGAGGGCACTAGAACAGTCTGCAGCACCCGGCCTCACCCTACTAGAATCTGAAGTCAAATGTCTACTGTTTGCTGATAATCTGGTGCTTCTGTCCCCAACCAAGGAGGGCCTACAGCAGCACCTAGATCTTCTGCACAGATTCTGTCAGACCTGGGCCCTGACAGTAAATCTCAGTAAGACAAAAATAATGCTGTTCCAAAAAAGGTCCAAATCAAATTTTATTTGCCACATGCGCCGAATACAACAGGTGTAGACATTACAGTGAAATGCTTACTTACAAGCCCTTAACCAACAATGCAGTAAAAAAAAAAGCAAATAATTAAAGAGCAGCAGTAAAATAAAATAACAGTAGGGAGGTTATATACAGGGGGTACCGGTACAGAGTTAATGTGCGGGGGCACCGGTTAGTCGAGGTAATTGAGGTAATATGTACATGTGGGTAGAGTTAAAGTGACTATGCATAAATAATAAACAGAGGAGCAGCAGCCTAAAAGAGGGGGTGGGGGGGCAATGCAAATAGTCCGGGTAGCCATGATTAGCTGTTCAGGAGTCTTATGGCTTGGGGGTAGAAGCTGTTAAGAAGCCTTTTGGACCTAGACTTGGCGCTCCGGTACCGCTTGCCGTGCGGTAGCAGAGAGAACAGTCTATGACTAGGGCCTTCCTCTGACACCGCCTGGTATAGAGGTCCTGGATGGCAGGGAGCTTGACCCCAGTGATGTACTGGGCCGTATGCACTACCCTCTGTAGTGCCTTGCGGCCGGAGGCCGAGCAGTTGCCATACCAGGCGGTGATGCAACCAGTCAGGAACCTTTTGAGGATCTGAGGACCCATGCCAAATATTTTCAGTCTCCTTAGGGGGAATAGGTTCTGTCTTGCCCTCTTCACGACTGTCTTGGTGTGCTTGGACCATGTTAGTTAAGTTTGTTGGTGATGTGGACACCAAGGAACTTGAAGCTCTCAACCTGTTCCACTACAGCCCCGTTGATGAGAATGGGGGCGTGCTCGGTCCTCTTCTTTTTCCTTTAGTCCACAATCATCTCCTTTGTCTTGATCACGTTGTGCGAGAGGTTGTTGTCCTGGCACCACACGGCCAGGTCTCTGACCTCCTCCCTATAGGCTGTCGATGATCAGGCCTACCACTGTTGTGTCATCTGCAAACTTAATGATGCAATACGGGTATACTAAATCCTGGTAAATATTTAAGAAAAGGATCATAGTTCCTAGAATGCTGAATATCTAACATCATAATTGTGACTGGCTGCATTGCTTTTCTCTCATCATAGCAGAACAACCTAATTGTATTAGGATACAGTTTCCACTGATTCAGACAGGGGCTGTAGTAATGAGACTGAGGCTGTGTCCCAAATGGAACCCTATTCCCTATATAGTGCACTACCTTTGACCAGAGGTAAGTAGTGCACTACATAGGGAATAGAGGGCAATTTGGGACTCATCCTATATGACTTATATAATTGATTCCAGTTGTAATCCGCTGTAGGTTTGTAGAATCATGTAGTTAGGTTAGCAGGTAACAATCTACACTACATGAACGAAAGGTATGTGGACACCTGCCCGTCCAACGTCTCATTCCAAAATCATGGGCATTATTATGGAGTTGGTCCCCCCTTTGCTGCTATAACAGCCTCCACTCTTCTGGTAAGGCTTTCCACTAGATGTTGGAACATTGCTGCAGGGACTTGCTTCCATTCAGCCAAAAGAGCATTCATGAGGTAGGGCACTGATGTTGGTTGATTAGGCCTGGCTCGCAGTTGGCGTTCCAATTCATCCCAAAGGTGTTCGATGGGGTTGAGGTCAGGGCTCTGTGCAGGCCAGTCAAGTTCTTCCATACCGATCTTGACAAACCATTTCTGTATGGACCTCACTTTGTGCACGGGGGCATTGTCAGGCTGAAACAGGAAAGGGCCTTCCTCAAACTGTTGCCACAAAGTTGGAAGCACAGAATAATCTAGTGTTAAATCCCTATTTAGGAAGTGGTGGGTGGGTGTGTGTGTGAACTAGCCTATTGGCCTATTGCCCTGCTCTTGTGGCTGAATGGAAGCAAGTCATTGTGTAAACATTGTGTGAACATTACGTACCATGTAAACGTTGTGTGAACATTACGTACCATGTAAACGTTGTGTGGACATTACGTACCATGTAAACGTTGTGTGGACATTACGTACCATGTAAACATTGTGTGGACATTACGTACCATGTAAACGTTGTGTGGACATTACGTACCATGTAAACGTTGTGTGAACATTACGTACAATGTAAACGTTGTGTGAACATTACGTACCATGTAAACGTTGTGTGGACATTACGTACCATGTAAACGTTGTGTGGACATTACGTACCATGTAAACGTTGTGTGGACATTACGTACCATGTAAATGTTGTGTGGACATTACGTACCATGTAAACGTTGTGTGGACATTACGTACCATGTAAACGTTGTGTGGACATTACGTACCATGTAAACGTTGTGTGGACATTACGTACCATGTAAACGTTGTGTGGACATTACGTACCATGTAAACGTTGTGTGGACATTACGTACCATGTAAATGTTGTGTGGACATTACGTTAAAGCAGGATTTATAGAGCCACTGTGTCCTGTTAAAGCAGGGTTTATCAGAATTACAAGGTCATCAACAGGAGGCTGACTGATAGAGAAGGCAAAGGGATGGTTACACAAGAAGATAGGAATGTGTGTGTGTTTGTGTGAGTGTGTGTGTGTGTGTGTGTGTTTTTAAAGACGCCAGTTAAACAGGGAGATGGGGATCTTGTTTTGTAGGGCATTTTTCCTCCCACACTGTTTTACCACCAGTGGCTAATAAAATCGATCTGTGCAATCCCAAGCCATCTGGTTGCATCTGTTAACTCAGCAATCACTAACACTAACTAAACACCAAGGGCCCACACACACACACAGGAACGTGCACACAGGCGAACACACACGGAGGAACTTGCGCACACACACACAATTCTAAATGAGATGTGGGGATACAGCCAAATGTTGAGTGATCATCAGGGTAAAGGCTGGAACAGTATTATGCCCTTAATATAACTAGGACACGACGGGAGATTGTGTGTGTGTGTGTGTGTGTGTGTGTGTGTGGTAGATGAGCTATAGTACATCAACTGTCTTGAAGGACAAAGTGAAAGTGGAATAGATGAGGTCATGGTGTGTTTACAGACACATTACTGAAATGATTTATGGTAGCAGTAAATAATGGACTGTTTGTTTAGACACGCTATATAGTCTTTGTACTGTTTACCAAACATTTGTGTTGGAGATTTATTTAGCCATGGTGGGGGGGTTTAGCTTTATTTAGCCATGGTGGGGGGTTTAGCTTTATTTAGCCATGGTGGGGGGTTTAGCTTTATTTAGCCATGGTGGGGGGGTTTAGCTTTATTTAGCCATGGTGGGGGGTTTAGCTTTATTTAGCCATGGTGGGGGGTTTAGCTTTATTTAGCCGTGGTGGGGGGGGTTTAACTTTATTTAGCCGTGGTGGGGGGGGTTAACTTTATTTAACCATGGTGGGGGGTTTAGGGGCTGCAGTTTGGTTTGGTACTTCTTCTTGTCAAGGATGTTCGTGTTGTGTTGTCCTGCCACTGTATAACACACGTTGAGATAGGAGGCTCCTGCTTAATTTTTCACCACTGAATTACACAAGTTGAGATAGGAGGCTCCTGCTTCATTTTTCACCACTGTATAACACACGTTGAGATAGGAGGCTCCTGCTTCATTTTTCACCACTGTATAACACACGTTGAGATAGGAGGCTCCTGCTTCATTTTTCACCACTGTATAACACACGTTGAGATAGGAGGCTCCTGCTTCATTTTTCACCACTGTATAACACACGTTGAGATAGGAGGCTCCTGCTTCATTTTTCACCACTGTATAACACACGTTGAGATAGGAGGCTCCTGCTTCATTTTTCACCACTGTATAACACAAGTTGAGATAGGAGGCTCCTGCTTCATTTTTCACCACTGTATAACACAAGTTGAGATAGGAGGCTCCTGCTTCATTTTTCACCACTGTATAACACAAGTTGAGATAGGAGGCTCCTGCTTCATTTTTCACCACTGTATAACACACGTTGAGATAGGAGGCTCCTGCTTCATTTTTTCACCACTGTATAACACACGTTGAGATAGGAGGCTCCTGCTTCATTTTTCACCACTGTATAACACACGTTGAGATAGGAGGCTCCTGCTTCATTTTTCACCACTGTATAACACACGTTGAGATAGGAGGCTCCTGCTTCATTTTTCACCACTGTATAACACACGTTGAGATAGGAGGCTCCTGCTTCATTTTTCACCACTGTATAACACACGTTGAGATAGGAGGCTCCTGCTTCATTTTTCACCACTGTATAACACACGTTGAGATAGGAGGCTCCTGCTTGTTGAATAGGCTGGTGACAGGACAGAAGAATAGCCGTGGCCTAAACAAAACTGCATCCCTTAAAAGGGAGAGAGGAGAACAGAGTATTTTACAGCTTTGACACCAGTGTACATCTTATCTTTTGTCTCTGTTGTTCAGCTAGTTTCTTCTTCTTATGGGCCTCCTAAATGTGCTTTATATAGATTAGTTGATTTGCTTGTTGTCTTGCAGTGTTGTTAATTGCATGCTGTTGCGTTTATAAATAGCTGTAATCAACAGACTTAGGGGTGTGGTCTACAGGCCAATGGCTGAGACTAGCTTTTTCACCAGACACACATTGCACGGTAGTTACTGTGCAGTCCGATTATGGTGAATGCATTGTACTGTAGCTGAGATGGACTGCCTTGTAGGTCAGGTACATATGGGTAGATGTTCTGAACTGAGAGGTATAGAGGTGTAGAGGATGGAGGTGTAGAGGATGGAAGTGCTGTGGTGTGAAGCTCTGTATCTGTGTTAAGACTGAGGAAGACAGACACCTCTCCAGGAGGCCAGTTGGACCTATGCAGGTGTAGTTCTCTAGGTTTAGGAGATACAGGAGGCCAGTTGGATCTATGCAGGTGTAGTTCTCTAGGTTTAGGAGATACAGGAGGCCAGTTGGACCTATGCAGGTGTAGTTCTCTAGGTTTAGGAGATACAGGAGGCCAGTTGGACCTGACCAGGTGTAGTTCTCACGGTTTAGGAGATACAGGAGGCCAGTTGGACCTGTCCAGGTGTAGTTCTCTAAGTTTAGGAGATACAGGAAGCCAGTCGGACCTGTCCAGGTGTAGTTCTCTAGGTTTAGGAGATACAGGAGGCCAGTTGGACCTGTCCAGGTGTAGTTATCTAGGTTTAGGAGATACAGGAGGCCAGTTGGACCTGTCCAGGTGTAGTTCTCTAGGTTTAGGAGATACAGGAAGCCAGTCGGACCTGTCCAGGTGTAGTTCTTCAGGAGATTCCCCTGCTGCTGTGCTGCTGCAGCTAGGGGCTTTCCCCTCTTTCTCTCTTTGAACCTGTTCTTTGAAGGAGAGAAACACTGCAACCAGAACCGCCGCCTCCTGTTTCTCCTCTCTTCGCCTCCAGGAACTTTAAATCTTCCATGGCGAGATGAAAAGACCAACTTCTAGACAGCAGACTCTAAGCTACTGTCCCGTCTGTTAGTTGCCTGGTCTGGTTCCTGTCTCTAAAGGCTTGGACTCTTTTGTTCTGCTTGTCTTGTCTTGTCTCTCTGTTCTGTCTCTGGGCTTCTGTCTCCTTTGCTGTTATAAAGGCTCAGGTTTGTACAAGCAAGACATATTGTTTGAAGAGCTGATTGTAAAGTTATGTGACGTCTCAAAACAGCTGAAAGAGGTTTGGATTTTCTCTTTCTCATTGAATGTGTTTATTTTATTTCTCAAGTAGTTGTAACTCATCCGTTAAACTGAAGTGTAAAAAAAAAAAAACAAGCTGAATGTGGTGTCTGTGTGAATCTCATATACAAGTAGGCACGTATACGTATATACTGTGTACACACAGTCACACACACAACATATGTCTCTATCTGACAGATCAATAGATTATTTATATTAATGCTGTAAAAGAGCTTGAAAGGCGTGTGTGTGTGTGATCTCCCTGTCTGGAGAGCCTGGAGAGCAGTATAGAACACCTTAATGTTATACAGCAGAACATGGCCTCAGGCCTCCTCTCTCTGCTCTCTCCTATAGCTGGGATGTCATTAAAGAGCTTTGACGAACAGACAGGCTGACTGACTGACAGACAGACAGACAGGCAGAGAGACAGGCTGACTGACTGACTGACAGGCAGAGAGACAGGCTGACTGACAGACAGACAGACAGGCAGAGAGACAGGCTGACTGACTGAATGACAGGCAGAGAGACAGGCTGACTGACAGACAGACAGGCAGAGAGACAGGCTGACTGACTGAATGACAGGCAGAGAGACAGACAGGCTGGCTGACTGACTGACTGACTGACTGACTGACAGGCAGGCAGAGAAACAGGCTGACTGACTGACTGACAGGCAGAGAGACAGGCTGACTGACTGACAGGCAGAGAGACAGGCTGACTGACTGACTGACAGACCATTCTATATATATTTGATAGTCCCGTTGGACTATGAGGATCAAACGGAGAAGATGTTTGGGAGCGACAACAGCCAGACAGGTAGTGTGCCAAACACTACACACGCACAATCTCTCTCTTCTCTTGTCTAGCGACACACACACACACACACACACAATCTATCTCTTCTCTTATCCTGATTTACCCCAGACGACCTCGATAGCGACAGTACACAGTGTAAATTAAAGTATCTATAAGATATACATTAGTAATGTTAGCGTAGACTGTACCATAAGTCACATTGAACTGCGAGCCAGAGTACTGTCACTGGCCCTAGATGAGGACAGGGTTATTCGAGGTTCCCTCTCCCGTCTCTTCAGCAAGGAATTCATAGGCCTAAGTCTTAGAACTGCATCCTTAATGGTACCCTAGAGCTCTATGGGCCCTGATCAAAAGTAGTGCACTATTTAGGGAATAGGGTCCCATTTGGGACGCATACATAGACTTCCAGCGTCTCTAGGTCATTCTGTGGTATCTGAACTCTGGCAATTTTTTTGTCCATTACAATAACATCAAATTGATCAGAAATACATTGTAGACATTGTTCATGTTGTTAATGGCTATTGTAGCTGGAAACTGCTGTTTTTTTAATGGAATATTTACATAGGCGTACAGAGGCCCATTATCAGCAACCATCAGTCCTGTGTTCCAATGGCACGTTGTGTTTGCTAATCCAAGTTTATCATTTTAAAAGGCTAATTGATCATTAGAAAACCCTTTTGCAATTATGTTAGCACAGCTGAAAACTGTTGTGCTGATTAAAGAAGCAATAAAACTGGCCTTCTTGAGACTAGTTGAGTATCTGGAGCATCAGCAATTGTGGGTTCGATTACAGGCTCAAAATGGCCAGAAACAAAGAACTTTCTTCTGAAACTCGTCAGTCTATTCTTGTTCTGAGAAATGAAGGCTATTCCATGCGAGAAATTGCCATGAACAATGTCTGCACTGTATTTCTGATCAATTTGATGTTATTTTAATGGACAAAAAATTGCTTTTCTTTAGAAAACAAGGACATTTCTAAGTGACCCTAAACTTTTGAACGATAGTGTACACACATACCCACACACACACAAGAGAAAGCAGTTGAATGACTATCAGTCTGGTCCATTGGAGTCCTGAAGCACCAACAAATTCGTAACATTTACATTTCAGGACGTAATATATCATATGAAATGGAGATGTCAGGACATAATATATCATATGAAATGGAGATGTCAGGACGAAATGGAGATGTCAGGACGTAATATATCATATGAAATGGAGATGTCAGGACGAAATGGAGATGTCAGGACGTAATATATCATATGAAATGGAGATGTCAGGACGACATATGAAATGGAGATGTCAGGACATACAGTGGGGGAAAAAGTATTTAGTCAGCCACCAATTGTGCAAGTTCTCCCACTTAAAAAGATGAGAGAGGCCTGTAATTTTCATCATAGGTACACGTCAACTATGACAGACAAATTGAGAAAAGAAAATCCAGAAAATCACATTGTAGGATTTTTAATGAATTTATTTGCAAATTATGGTGGAAAATAAGTATTTGGTCACCTACAAACAAGCAAGATTTCTGGCTCTCACAGACCTGTAACTTCTTCTTTAAGAGGCTCCTCTGTCCTCCACTCGTTACCTGTATTAATGGCACCTGTTTGAACTTGTTATCAGTATAAAAGACACCTGTCCACAACCTCAAACAGTCACACTCCAAACTCCACTATGGCCAAGACCAAAGAGCTGTCAAAGGACACCAGAAACAAAATTGTAGACCTGCACCAGGCTGGGAAGACTGCATCTGCAATAGGTAAGCAGCTTGGTTTGAATAAATCAACTGTGGGAGCAATTATTAGGAAATGGAAGACATACAAGACCACTGATAATCTCCCTCGATCTGGGGCTCCACGCAAGATCTCACCCCGTGGGTCAAAATGATCACAAGAACGGTGAGCAAAAATCCCAGAACCACACGGGGGGACCTAGTGAATGACCTGCAGAGAGCTGGGACCAAAGTAACAAAGCCTACCATCAGTAACACACTACGCCGCCAGGGACTCAAATCCTGCAGTGCCAGATGTGTCCCCCTGCTTAAGCCAGTACATGTCCAGGTCCGTCTGAAGTTTGCTAGAGTGCATTTGGATGATCCAGAAGAGGATTGGGAGAATGTCATATGGTCAGATGAAACCAAAATATAACTTTTTGGTAAAAACTCAACTCGTCGTGTTTGGAGGACAAAGAATGCTGAGTTGCATCCAAAGAACACCATACCTACTGTGAAGCATGGCGGTGGAAACATCATGCTTTGGGGCTGTTTTTCTGCCAAGGGACCAGGACGACTGATCCGTGTAAAGGAAAGAATGAATGGGGCCATGTATCGTGAGATTTTGAGTGAAAACCTCCTTCCATCAGCAAGGGCATTGAAGATGAAACGTGGCTGGGTCTTTCAGCATGACAATGATCCCAAACACACCGCCCGGGCAACGAAGGAGTGGCTTCGTAAGAAGCATTTCAAGGTCCTGGAGTGGCCTAGCCAGTCTCCAGACCTGAACCCAATAGAAAATCTTTGGAGGGAGTTGAAAGTCCGTGTTGCCCAGCAACAGCCCCAAAACATCACTGCTCTAGAGGAGATCTGCATGGAGGAATGGGCCAAAATACCAGCAACAGTGTGTGAAAACCTTGTGAAGACTTACAGAAAACGTTTGACCTGTGTCATTGCCAACAAAGGGTATATAACAAAGTATTGAGAAACTTTTGTTATTGACCAAATACTCATTTTCCACCATAATTTGCAAATAAATTCATTAAAAATCTTACAATGTGATTTTCTGGATTTTTTTTTCTCATTTTGTCTGTCATAGTTGTCGTGTACCAATGATGAAAATTACAGGCCTCTCTCATCTTTTTAAGTGGGAGAACGTGCACAATTGGTGGCTGACTAAATAATTTTTTCCCCCACTGTAATATATCATATGAAATGGAGATGTCATGACCTAATATATCATATGAAATTGAGATTTCAGGACGTAATATATCATATGAAATGGAGACGTCAGGACGTATCATATCATATGAAATGGATGACATACACAATTGTGCAACATTTTCAGGGACCTGTTTTTGCTCGAGAGCACTACTTTCAAAACTACTGGCTGAAATTATACAAAACCTTTCTAGCATCACTTTAATGATGAGTTTAGAAGAGTCTTTGTAGCTGGATGAAACAGCATCTCTACATCATTCCGAGGAGTGCCTTAACTAGCCTACTGTCATAGTCATAATAACATAGTTTCACATCAAGGGAACTAGTAAAGGTCGTCAGTATCTTCCTGTCCATTCCTCAAGGTTTAAACCATAGAGAACACTTATACCGTGTTCATATTACCGAGCCCAGCCCAACTACTCTGGCCTACATGGTTACACAGGGATGGAAATAAAGCTAGCCCGCTTCCCCAAGGCTAGTGCTTTTCAGACCAGGCTAGTAGAAAATAAGCCAAACTAATACGCCATTTTGACTTTTCAAGTATTGCATAGCCCAGAATTTGGAGCCACATGTTACCAGGTACTAGTAGAAGTGCCCAAAATCCAGAAGTTCCATCCCTGGTTACACATTCACCAAACTAGCTGGGACCGTGCTGGAAAGGACAATATGAAAAGAGCATATCTGAGAGCCAGCACAGTACAGTTGGGGTCAGCATGATAGTGTGAAAAGTACGAGTCGCCCCTTTATCTCTGAGTTCAGTTGAGTTTAGGCCTCCAGGGTTGACAGGCCTGTCTCTATGATATATGCTGCTATACTTTACAGGTTTATTTTGAAACGTACAGTTTCCATTCAGAAACAAGTCTCTGGATAGGAGGCTACACCAACCATGGACTGGTCTCTGTATAGGAGGCTACACCAACCATGGACAGAAGTCTCTGTATAGGAGGCTACACCAACCATGGACTGAAGTCTCTGTATAGGAGGCTACACCAACCATGGACTGGTCTCTGTATAGGAGGCTACACCAACCATGGACTGAAGTCTCTGTATAGGAGGCTACACCAACCATGGACTGAAGTCTCTGTATAGGAGGCTACACCAACCATGGACAGAAGTCTCTGGATAGGAGTCTACACCAATCATGGACTGAAGTCTCTGTATAGGAGGCTACACCAACCATGGACAGAAGTCTCTGTATAGGAGGCTACACCAACCATGGACGGAAGTCTCTGGATAGGAGTCTACACCAATCATGGACAGTGACTCAGTCTGAGGGTGTTGACATGTGACATGGAGTTAGATGGGTCTTAGGTGTCTGTGAGTGAAGGTCTGTTACGATGTCTTCTGCTGTGAACTCTGTCACTGAGACATAGCCTACTGTACTGTACATTGACCAGACCCTGTGTCATGTGGTTACGGTCTGTACTTGGAACATGATTAGCATCCTAATTTAACTATAATTTACGTAGTTTATAGGTTAAAGCAGAGCAGCGCTAAGCACAGATCATATTTGGTTCAAATCAAATAACCTTGACCCAATATTATTTTCAAACGTCAAAATCAAATTAATGTCTTTCATTTCATTCTGACCTTCTGAATTAAATAAATAAAGCAGCACTTTTTCAGAAGAGATTCACTGTGCCTGGAGGCAGCTTGGGGAAAACTTGAGAAGAAGAAGTTTGAAAGCTCTCTGAAGAGGAAGGAAGATCAAATGTCTAATTGCTACCTCTGAAGGTCCGTGTCCTCAGGCTCCTCTCCTTTATCCCTCCTCCCTTCTCTTCTCCCCTCCTCCCTTCTCCCCTCCCCTCTCTTCTCCCCTCCTCCCTTCTCCCTTCTCCCCTCCTCCCCTCCCCTCCCCTCCTTTCCCCTCCTTTCCTCTCCCTTCTCCTCTCCCCTCCCTTCTCCCCTCCTCCCTCCTCCCTTCTCCCCACCTCCCTCCTCCCTTCTCCCCCACCTCCCTCCTCCCCTTCTCCCCACCTCCCTTCTCCCTTCTCCCCTCCTCCCCTTCCCTCCCCTCCTTTCCCCTCCTTTCCTCACCCTTCTCCTCTCCTCTCTCCTCTCTTCTCCCCTCCTCTTCCCTCTCCTCCCCTCCCCCTGTCACATCAATAACTAATTAGATAATGAAAGCTTCTTCTCAACAGGGTGGATTCTTGAACCCTGTGCTCAGGAGAGTCCTGGTATCATTCGTCTGTCCCAAATGGCACCCTATTCCCTATATAGTGAAGAGCTTGACCAGACACCTTGGGTGTCACTAGAGTTCCATTTGGGATGCAGCCGTCCTCTCCTCTGCTCTCGGTCTGTTTAGCAGGCATTGGATGAGACATCGGACCAGACACTGGCTTCACTTGAGCCTGTTAGCCAGTCCCTGTCCATGGTGCCTTACCGTGAGTAGGGTTGCAAACCTACCGGTAATTTACCAAAGTTACTGTAATCTTCAGTAATTTCTGGTAATTAACAGAAAATCTATGGCAATCTATCGTAATGTTGGTAATTTATACTTGAATAACTTTTTTTTTTAATTATATGGTATTCTTTTTTTTATATCTGTGTCCATATTGTCTATGACTGTCTAGTAGATAAACCACATGGTTCAAGAGAAAATAGCCTAATTTAATGAAAAAGCATCTAATCAACAATGGCGTTTTTTTTTTAATGACCTCTGCAACTTGGTCAACTATTGACTCTTTTCACAACTGACACCAGTTTGACGCCAAAACATTGACAACAAATACATATTCACATAGTAAAATAAATAAAAGTGTGTCCAAAAAATATAAAGGATATTTCATGCTGAAACCCTCATATTAAACATCAATGGTATACACTAAATTGATGGTTATATTTAGGATAATGTTTTACAGCTTTGTCATTATTTTAAAATCTTCTTATTTAATTATTCCATATATTTTACATGTGATAAGGCCACACAGTGGGCCAGAGATAATTACAGACACCTGTGCTAATCTGAAGTATCCAAAAGGGCCCCTAGATTTATTGTGAAAGATTACATAAAATCATTGAAATATACCCAAATTCAATCCTAACTGTGAGCTACCGGGCTCTCTCTCCCTCCATAACACCAGGGCTACTGTCACGATCGAGGTAAGGAGTAGACCAAGGCGCAGCGTGATGAACAAACATACTTTAATTAGTTAAAGTTTAAACTCAATACAAAACAAGAAACGACTCGTGACGTCCAACGGTATCAATGACCGAACACGGAACAAAAACCCACAAACCCAAAGGGAAAAACATACAGTTTAAATATTGCTCCCAATCAGAGACAACCAGCCAACAGCTGACACTCGTTGCCTCTGATTGGGAGTCACTCAGGCAAAACATAGAAATCAACACAACAGAATTACCAACATAGAAATACACACATAGAATGAACACACCCTGGCTCAACATAATGAGTCCCAGAGCCAGGGTGTGACAGTACCCCCAAAAGGCGCGGACTGCGACCGCGCCCCAACTAAACAAAACGGGGGGGGGCGGGGCGGGCATACCTCCTCGGCGGCGGTTCTGGCTCCGGCCTTGACCACCACCCTCCAATACACCCCCCCATAGCGCCCCTGGTCCAGTCTGGCCCGCCCGGCAGGAGCAGGACTGGACTTAGCAGGAGCGGTTAGCTTCAGCTCCATAGTGGAGCAGTTGACCGGTACCTTACCAGGCACCGGTGACCCAGGCACGGGTTGTGCTGGACTGACGACGCGCACCCCTGGCTTGGTGCGTGGAGGAGGAACGGGCCTTACCAGGCTGACGACGCGCACCCCTGGCTCGGTGCGTGGAGGAGGAACGGGCCTTACCAGGCTGACGACTCGCACCCCTGGCTTGGTGCGTGGAGGAGGGACGGGCCTTACCAGGCTGACGACTCGCACCCCTGGCTTGGTGCGTGGAGGAGGAACGGACCTTACCAGGCTGACTTCTCGCACCCCTGGCTTAGTGCGAGTGGCAGGAACAGGCCGGGCCGGGCTGGCGACGCGCACCGTATACTTGATGCGAGTGGCAGGAACAGGCCGGGCCGGGCTGGCGACGCGCACCGTATACTGGGTTGCGAGTGGCATGAACAAGCCGGTGCCGGGCTGGCGACGCGCACCGTAGACTTGGTGCGAGTGGCAGGAACAGGCCGGGCCGGGCTGGCGACGCGCACCGTATACTTGGTGCGAGTGGCAGGAACAAGCCGGGCCGGGCTGGCGACGCGCACCGTATACTTGGTGCGAGTGGCAGGAACAGGCCGGGCCGGGCTGGCGACGCGCACCGTAGGCTTGGTACGTGGAGCAGGGACAGGTCGGGCTGGGCTGGCGACGCACACCGTAGGCTTGGTGCGTGGAGCAGGGACAGGCCGGACTGGGCTGGCGACGCACACCGTAGGCTTGGTGCGTGGAGCAGGGACAGGCCGGACTGGGCTGGCGACGCACACCGTAGGCTTGGTGCGTGGAGCAGGGACAGGCCGGGCTGGGCTGGCGACGCACACCGTAGGCTTGGTGCGTGGAGCAGGGACAGGCCGGACTGGGCTGGCGACGCACACCGTAGGCTTGGTGCGTGGAGCAGGGACAGGCCGAACCGGGCTGTGGAGACGGATAGGAGGCCTGGAGTGAAGAGCGGCCACAACCCGTCCTGGCTGAATGCCTACCCTCACACACTCTGCATCCGCACAGGACGTACAGGGCGGTGTACCCCTGGCCTGGTGGCCTTCTGGATCCGCCCCTTTTTTGCCTCCGTCAGCCCCGTCGTCCATGCCGTGTGCCCCCCCCCTAAAAATTTTCTGGGGTTGCCTCTCGACCGTCCGACGACGACCCTGATCACGCCGTTGCTCCTCTCTCCGTCGCCTCTCCACTGTCTCACTCCATGGCCGGCGATCCATCCCGGCCAGGATTTCTCCCCAAGTCCAGGACCCTTTACCGTCCAATATCTCCTCCCATGTCCAGGCTGCCTGCTCCTGGACACGCTGCTCCTCTTTCGCCAGGGCCTTTCCCGGCGCTTCCTCCCATGTCCACCCCAAGGGCTGCCCCTGGACACGCTGCTTGGTCGTTGCATGGTGGGTTTTTCTGTCACGATCGAGGTAAGGAGTAGACCAAGGCGCAGCGTGATGAACAAACATACTTTAATTAGTTAAAGTTTAAACTCAATACAAAACAAGAAACGACTCGTGACGTCCAACGGTATCAATGACCGAACACGGAACAAAAACCCACAAACCCAAAGGGAAAAACATACAGTTTAAATATGGCTCCCAATCAGAGACAACCAGCCAACAGCTGACACTCGTTGCCTCTGATTGGGAGTCACTCAGGCAAAACATAGAAATCAACACAACAGAATTACCAACATAGAAATACACACATAGAATGAACACACCCTGGCTCAACATAATGAGTCCCAGAGCCAGGGTGTGACAGCTACATCCCAAATGGCACCCTATTCCCTACATAGTGCACTGCTTTTTACCAGGGCCTCTGGTCAAAAGTAGTGTACTAAATAGGGAATAGGGTGCCATTTGGGACGTAACTCTAGATAAGGCCCAGGTGGCCTGTTTAACATAATTATTCCGGACCCACAGTGTTCTTTAATATAGAATGTGCATTGGGCAACGAAATGTCAGTTTCAGATTCACCAATTATGTCAGGATTACCGGTTTAAATGAACACGTTTAGACGCCGGTCTTGCTGTTGCCACGGTAATCTTATCTTCTTAGACTGCCATCATGTGGTTATGTGAGAGGAGGCCAAGGCCCCCATGGACCAGTGATGACACCCTGTTCCCTATATCAGTGTTTCCATACTCCAGTCCTCCAGTATCCCCAACAGCACAAGTTTTTGTAGTATCCCCGGACAAGTACACCTGATTGAACTTGTCATCTAATCATCAAGCCCTCAATTACTTGAATCAGGTGAGTTTGTCCGGGCTGCACCAAAAATGTGTGCTGGTGAGGGGTACTGGAGGACTGGAGTTGGGCTGGTGGGGGTACTGGAGGACTGGAGTTGGGCTGGTGGGGGTACTGGAGGACTGGAGTTGGGCTGGTGGGGGTACTGGAGGACTGGAGTTGGGCTGGTGGGGGTACTGGAGGACTGGAGTTGGGCTGGTGGGGGTACTGGAGGACTGGAGTTGGGCTGGTGGGGGTACTGGAGGACTGGAGTTGGGCTGGTGGGGGTACTGGAGGACTGGAGTTGAGCTGGTGGGGGTACTGGAGGACTGGAGTTGGGCTGGTGGGGGGTACTGGAGGACTGGAGTTGGGCTGGTGGGGGTACTGGAGGACTGGAGTTGGGCTGGTGGGGGTACTGGAGGACTGGAGTTGGGCTAGTGGGGGTACTGGAGGACTGGAGTTGGGCTAGTGGGGGTACTGGAGGACTGGAGTTGGGCTGGTGGGGGTACTGGAGGACTGGAGTTGAGCTGGTGGGGGTACTGGAGGACTGGAGTTGGGCTGGTGTGGGTACTGGAGGACTGGAGTTGGGCTGGTGGGGGTACTGGAGGACTGGAGTTGGGCTGGTGGGGGTACTGGAGGACTGGAGTTGGGCTAGTGGGGGTACTGGAGGACTGGAGTTGGGCTAGTGGGGGTACTGGAGGACTGGAGTTGGGCTGGTGGGGGTACTGGAGGACTGTAGTTGGGCTGGTGGGGGTACTGGAGGACTGGAGTTGGGCTGGTGGGGGTACTGGAGGACTGGAGTTGGGCTGGTGGGGGTACTGGAGGACTGGAGTTGGGCTGGTGGGGGTACTGGAGGACTGGAGTTGGGCTGGTGGGGGTACTGGAGGACTGGAGTTGGGCTGGTGGGGGTACTGGAGGACTGGAGTTGGGCTGGTGGGGGTACTGGAGGACTGGAGTTGGGCTGGTGGGGGACTGGAGTTGGGCTGGTGGGGGTACTGGAGGACTGTAGTTGGGCTGGTGGGAGGACTGGAGTTGGGCTGGTGGGAGGACTGGAGGACTGGAGTTGGGCTGGTGGGAGGACTGGAGTTGGGCTGGTGGGGGTACTGGAGGACTGTAGTTGGGCTGGTGGGGGTACTGGAGGACTGTAGTTGGGCTAGTGGGGGTATTGGAGGACTGGAGTTGGGCTGGTGGGGGTACTGGAGGACTGGAGTTGGGCTGTTGGGGGTACTGTAGTTGGGACACTGCCCTATATAGAACACGACCAGGGCCCAAAAGCAGTGCACTATATAGGGAAGGGTGTGCTATTTGGGACGCAGCTTTGTGTGGCTGGTGTCTGAAATGTAGAGCCACTCCGGCAGCCAGTTAGCAGACTGAATGGCAAACAGAATAGCTGCCTGCAGAACCTTTTCACCAGAGCTGTAAGCTTTTCTTTTATTCCCCAAAGTGAGCCCTGAAGCAGCAAATCCTTTATCAATATCGTTTCCACTGTGCTGGACCCATCTCTCTCTGATCTCTCCATGCTTTTCTCCCCCTCTTTCTCCCTCCCTCACTCACTCTCTCTCTCCCCTTCTCTCTCCGTTCCACACCATTTGACCAGCAACAGACTGACAAGGGGGAGAAAGGGGTAGAGACCAGGAGGTGACAGGGTCAGATAATATGTGTGACAGAGCTGTCAGAAGTACTCAGGTCTGTCAGGTCTGGGGGTGGATGTGTATTGGACAGGTCTGTCAGGTCTGTCAGGTCTGGGGGGTGGATGTGTATTGGACAGGTCTGTCAGATCTGGGGGGTGGATGTGTATTGGACAGGTCTGTCAGGTCTGGGGGGTGGATGTGTATTGGACAGGTCTGTCAGGTCTGGGGGGTGGATGTGTGTTGGACAGGTCTGTCAGGTCTGGGGGGTGGATGTGTATTGGACAGTTCTGTCATGTCTCGGGGGTGGATGTGTATTGGACAGGTCTGTCAGGTCTGGGGGTGGATGCACAAACTGGCTCTAACCAGAATAGAAAGAGGAGTGGGAGGCCCCGGTGCACAACTGAGCAAGATGACAAATACATTAGAGTGTCTAGTTTGAGAAACAGACGCCTCACAGGTCCTCAACTGGCAGCTTCATTAAATAGTACCCGCAAAACACCAGTCTCAACGTCAACAGTGAAGAGGCGACTCCGGGATGCTGACCTTCTAGGCAGAGTTGCAAAGAAAACGCCATATCTCAGACTGGCCAATAAAAATAAAATATTAAGATGGGCAGTCTGAGATATGGCTTTTACACAGGGTTGTAAGAGATCTTCAGTTTCTTGGCAATTTCTCGCAAAGAAAAGCAATTTTTTGGTCCATTAAAATAACACCAAATTGATCAGAAATACAGTGCAGACATTGTTCATGGCAATTTCTCGCATGGAATAGCCTTCATTTCTCAGAACAAGAATAGACAGACTAGTTTCAGAAGAAAGCTCTTTGTTTCTGGCCATTTTGAGCCTGTAATCGAACCCACCATTGCTGATGCTCCAGATACTCAACTAGTCTCAAGAAGGCCAGTTTTATTGCTTCTTTAATCAGCACAACAGTTTTCAGCTGTGCTAACATAATTGCAAAAGGGTTTTCTAATGATCAATTAGCCTTTTAAAATGATAAACTTGGATTAGCAAACACAACGTGCCATTGGAACACAGGACTGATGGTTGCTGATAATGGGCCTCTGTACGCCTATGTATATATTCCATAAAAAATCATCCGTTTCCAACTACAATAGCCATTTACAACATAAAAAATGTATTACACTGTATTTCTGATCAATTTGATGTTATTTTAATGGACAAAAAAATTGCTTTTCTTTCGAAAACAAGGACATTTCTAAGTGACCCCAAATCTTTGAACGGTAGTGTATGTTTTCAAGGAAATGTCTAAGTGACCCCAAACTTTTGAATGGTAGTGTATGTTTCTTCTGCTTTAACTGTGATCTTACCTCTGAGAGGAGAAATATTCCATCGCTTGTTAATGACTCATGTTCAGATTTTCCAACATATTTGAAACGTTGGATTTTTAACATTTCAAATTGAATCCCTAGTCAGCCCTGGGCTTAGTGAAAATATGTATTAGATTTATTTTTCATAACACAGTGTCTATATTCTATAGCAAGTCTTCTCTTTCCTTGTTCTTTGTCTAACTTTGATCAGTGTCTTCAGGCAGTTTATCCTCTGTTTGCCTGATAGCAGAAGCTCTATGACTGTGTGTGTGTGTATTCTATAACACAGCAGCCTATTAAA